>NC_134879.1:53965855-53985855 GCF_041734735.1 Babylonia areolata | reverse complement strand
GAAGAGGAAGCGGAGAAAGTAGAGGATTCAGAGGAGGAGGAGGAGGAAGTAAACCGGAACTATATTCAGCAGGAAGGGCGGGGGGAAGTGTGGGGTACCAGACAAAGCCAGGACCACGCAGACTGTCACCTCCGAAGGTTCTATCTACGTGGCAGTCAGTGCGAGATGGAAGCAAACATTGCATGGATCCCCGCCAGGAACCTGTCTTCAGGCTGGCAGAATCCCCCTCTGGGCAGTGCCTGATAAACTATGGCCCCTGTTCGCCTGTCCACTCAGATCTTCATGAGATCAGTGGGAATACTGCGAGACCATGAACAGAACAAAAACAGCAGCAGCAGCAGCCGCAGCAGCAGCAGCAGCAAAAACAACAAAACAACAACAAATAACAAGAGAGACAAGGCCTTCAAGACTCACTTATGATACACTTTAAAAAAAAATCCAAGCCTTTTTATGTATTGAGTATAATTTCAAAATGTAATGTTTAAGATGAGAAAGATCAGTTTAAAGCAAATTAAGTCCCCTAGCATTAATTACGGAGTAATTTCCCTTTTTTACTATCTGCACCAAAACGTTTGCAAAATAAATGAAACTTCCATGCTTAGCAAAAGAAGTTCCTGTTTGAACAAAACATGATAATAATGACTGCTCTTGTTGTTGGGTCAGAATATCAGATCAAAGTGCCAAGTTTAGAGAATATAAAAAAATATAAATATAACAGTAAATGCAGTTTGCATATAATTAGGCTTCATTAAAAAAAAAAATTTTGTGCCCATCCTGAGGTGCAATATTGTTTTAAACAAGATGACTGGAAAGAACTGAATTTTTCCAATTTTTATGCCTAATTTGGTGTCAACTGACAAAGTATTTGCAGAGAAAATGTCAATGTTAAAGTTTACCACGGACACACAGACACACACACACACACACAGAGACACACATACACAGACAGACACAGACACACACACACACACACACACACACACACAGACAACCGAACACCGGGTTAAAAACATAGACTCACTTTGTTTACACAAGTGAATCAAAAACTGGCAACACAAAAATAGATCAGCAGCTTTTTTTTTTATTTTTTTTTTTTTAATACAAAGCTCTCCTGTTGTTTCCATATCATATCTTGTCTGCAACCTTACACGTATGTGATGGCTTGACCACACAGTTCCACACACAATGCCACCGTTTTGGATTGGAAGGGATGAAAACCTCTAGAAATTCTACTACACCTTAAAAAAAAAAAAAAAAAAAATGTAGCTTGGCTATAAAGCAGAAATAACCGGATTCGAAAACATGCATCTTGTTTTTATTTGCAATGTCGCCTTACACAATTCCCTGACGAATATTTCTCTGCTGGTCAGCATTCATGTCCGCGCACCACGCACAGAATACATCTCCCCCTCCCACTCCCCCACCACCGATGCGATTCGTGTTCACATAAATGTCACCCTGCCAGGAAATAAATCTCTTTATCTCCCAATCCTCATCTTGTATTTGGGTTGGAAGCTCCGGAATGATCAAATGTTTGTGGGTTTTTTTGGGGGTATTTTTGTGTGTGTGTGTGTTTGTTTTTGTATTTTTTGTTTCTGTTTAAAAGCAGAACAACATCTTGGCAATCTGAGGATTCGATCGATCAAGTATCTGGCTTGCGCGTTCCGGTTGTGTATGTGCATGTTTGTATGGCGGGATGGTAGGGAAAGGGGTGGGGGCGTGGGGGGCGGGGGGGGGGGGGGGGGGGGGGGGGGGGGGGGGGGGGGGGGCAGGAGGATTGGAGGGGGCATCATGACCAACGCAGGGTGAGCGCTTGTCCCCGTAATGAGAAAATATTGTCGATGAAATGAAAATATGGCTATCGGGGATTCCTTTACTTCCTCAATCTCTTCGGTTCAATAGCGATTGCAATGATCGAGCGGAAAATTCATATGGTTTTGTCCACAAGTGGGTTTGCAGGTTTTAATATTACGTTAAATACCGTGTTCGAGTCAAGGTAAAACAAAAAAAGAAGAATAAAAATAAAATAAAAAACAAAAATCGCATATACTGAGCCTGGACAGTGCATGAACTAATATTGAATCTGAATATTACCTTGGTTAAATGCCGTATTCGAGTTAAGGAAAAACTCACAAAATTAGCGTATGACAGAGAGAGTGCATGAACTAACACTTGAAACTCTTCACACCGTTCTAGATACTTTCCGATCCACAAGGTTCTCCACACTGTATGCATGACTGTATGGGTCTGGTGAGAGTAGGTCTTTAACACACACACACACACACACACACACACACACACACACACACATGCACACACACACAGATGAACACACACACACACACACACACACACACACACATGAACACACACACACACACACACACACACACTCACAAACGCACCCCCCCCCCCCCAACATACATACACACCACCCCTTCGCTCCCCTCCTTCACTCCCAAACACACACACACACAGACACACACATACACTCACACACACACGCGCATACACAGAGACACAGACACACAGACACAGACACAGACACAGACACACACACACACACACACACACACACACACACACACACACGTAACGAAAACGAAAAAAAAAAAAAGGGGGGAAAAAAAAAGAAGAGAAAATAAAGAATAATAATAATTATTTTGAAAAGCTCAGGTTCCCCACAACCATATCCTATTTCTCACAACACGCATCCCTCATCATTCCGATCGGCTGTTACGTTAAGGCCATCATGGAGCCAGAACTAACTCGTAGCATGGGCACAGTGCGGCCACAGCGATTTGAAAAAACAAACCCCCCCCAACCCCCCCCAGCCCCCTTCCAAAAAACCCCAACAACAACCCGCTGGCCACTGCCGGCTGTTTATTTGGCCTGCCTCCTTGGCCATTTCTGCACAGTGCGTGAGAGAGACTAATCTGCTGAAGCAGCTGCTAGAACTGAAGAGCAGGCTCTTTGCTGAGTGAGACGCATCAGTCGCCGACAGAACTATGACGCAGAAAACTATATATATATATATATAAAGACTTGATGGATTACTCAGTCGTCATGCAGGCTTTTCCTACCACTCACTCTCTATTCTCTCCGTTCCTTTCCATTAGCGCAGGGAAAAAATTAATCCCCTTGCCTGCTGAAGACTTTAGAAAAAAAATTAAGTGATTCCTGTCTGCCTAGGAACCCTTCCCGCCCCCCCCAGCCCCCCTCCCTGCCCCCCACACCCCCACCCCCCAAAAAAAACCCCACAAGAAAAACCCCAAAACAAAAAACAAACAAACAAAAACACAACACAACAAAACAAACATACAAACAAACAAACAACAACAACACAAAAAAAGAAAGAAAGAATAAAATGAAATAAAAGAAAAGAAAAGAAGAAAAAAAAAAAAAAAAAGCCAAACCGAAACAAAACCAAACCCAAACAACAGCATCAACAATAATGATGATAACAGCAACAACAACAGCAACAACAACAATAATAATGATAACAACAACAACAACAACAACATGATGAAATAAACAAAAATAACAGGGATTTCACCGAAGTGGAAAAAAAAAGAAAAAGAAAAGTTCGCTACTTCCTGGAAAACAAAGACTGACATCTTGAAAAAAAATTGCATAATGGTTGCATTGCTCATTCTTTGCAATTTTTGGAAGATGTGAAATTATCTTAATTCTTCTATTCTGTAATTGTTTGTTGTCTTGATTTTGTCCCCTTCCTGTTTTATTCTCGTGTGTGTGTGTGTGTGTGTGTGTGTGTGTGTCTTTGCATTCTCTGTCTGTCTACATGTGTCTGTGTCTGTCTTTCTCTGTATGTCCGCCTGTCTCACTGTTTGTCGATCAAACCCCTCTCTCTCCATCCCTCTGTTTCTCTCTCCCTCCCTCTCCCTCCCCCCTCTCTCTCCTACCTTCTCTCTCTCTCTGTATTCATATCATGTACATGCACACATTGCCTGTGTATTCATCTGTCTATCTATTGGTCCGTTTGTATGTCTGTCTATTTATCTGTCTGTTCTGTCTTATCCGACTGCCGGTTTATCTATCTATCTATCTATCCATATATCTTTCTGTTTTTCTGTTTTTCTGTCTGTCTGACTGTTTGTCTGTCAATCTCTCCCTCTGTATTATATATATATTATATCTGTATTATAGATAGATAGATAGATTGATTGATTGATTGATTGATTAATTGACACAAAGATAGATAGATAGATCGATAGATATGAGAGAGATGGGTGGAGACCATTGAGAGTGTATGATCATTATAATACTCCCAATGGTAGAGACGGAACAAGGTGTGGCATAGCACATTCATTCGCGTTATCGGCAAGACAGCACGCCGGGCCTTTTACCTCCATCACCCGCTCCCCCGCACCCCCCGAACCCTCCTTTTTGACTCACTTGTGTAAACAAAGTGAGTCTATGTTTTAACCCGGTGTTCGGTTCTGTCTGTGTGTGTGTGTGTGTGTGTGTGTGTGTGTGTCTGTGTGTGTGTCTGTGTGTCTGTGTGTCCGTGGTAAACTTTAACATTGACATTTTCTCTGCAACTACTTTGTCAGTTGACACCAAATTTGGCATAAAAATAGGAAAAATTCAGTTCTTTCCAGTCATCTTGTTTAAAACAATATTGCGCCTCTGGGATGGGCACAAAAAAATAAAGAATGAAGCCTAATTATATGCAAACTGCATTTACTGTTATATTTATATTTTTTGTATTCTATAAACTTGGCACTTTGATCTGATATTCTGACCCAATAGCTACAGCAGTCATTATTATCATTTTTTGTTCAAACAGGAACTTCTTTTGCTAAGCATGGAATTTTTATTTATTTTGCAAACGTTTTGGTGCAGATAGTAAAAAGGGGAAATTACTCTGTAATTTGCTTTAAACTGATCTTTCTCATCTTAAACATTACATTTTGAAACAAGAGAGGCAAGGCCTTCAAGACTCACTTGTGATGCACTTTTTAAAAAAATCCAAGCTTTTTAAGTATTGAGTATAATTTCAAAATGTAATGTTTAAGATGAGAAAGATCAGTTTAAAGCAAATTATGTTCCCACCAGAGTAATTTCCCTTGTTCTGCTATCTACACCAAAGCGTTTGCAACAAATAAAACTTCCATGCTTAGCAAAAGAAGTTCCTGTTTGAACAAAAAATGATAATAATGACAGATCCTTTGTTGGGTCGAATATCAGATCAAAGTGCCAAGTTTAGAGAATACAAAAAATATAAATATAACAGTAAACGCATTATACTCAATACATAAAAACATAATTTTTTTTTAAAGTGTATCACAAGTGAGGTTTGAAGGCCTAGCCTTTCTTGTTTTTCTTTTTTTTCTCCAGCCTTTTTCTTCCCTGCGGAAACCACAGTGGGTTGTTAACGTCCCATTTTCTGTTCAATGGGGTGTGCCGGGGATCAGATCATCTATCATTAACATGGTCTGTTACCTCCTGGCTAAAAACCAGTCAGTTCTCACTCAGTGAGAGAGGAGAGATAGAGAGAAAGGGGAGAGAGAGAGGTGGGGGGAGAGCAGAGACAGACACACACACACAGACAAAAAGAGGTGGAGAGAAAGAAAGATGAACATATTGTTAATCTCTGAGAGCGAGCGAGCAAAGGAGATAGATAAGACAGAAAGATGGATAGGTAGGTAGATATAGATATATAGATAAAGAGAGAGAGACAGAGAGAGAGATGGAGAAAGAGAGAGGTGGAGAGAGAGAGGGGGGAGAGACAGACACACACACTCACACACAAACAAAAAGAGGTGCAGAGAAAGAAAGATGGACATATTGTTAATGTCTGAGAGCGAACGATCGAGCGAGCAAAGGAGATAGACAGAAAGATGGATAGGTAGATAAAGAGAGGCAGAGAGAGAGAAAAGCATGACAACAAATGCCTTTCCACACCCAGCCCTGGGGCAAGGGGGGAGGGAGCGAGCGCGAGAGAGAGAGAGAGACACACACACAGACAGACAGAGAGAAAGAGAGGGGTGGGGAGACAGAGATAAGGGTCGACAGAGAGAGAAAGGGGAGACAGAGTGAGAGAGGGGGGGGGGGGGTAAATGAGAGAGGGCGAGAGAGAGAGCGAAAAGAAAGAGGGTGTAGATGTAAGTGAAAGAAAGAGAGAGCATGGGAGACAGAGAGAGCGAGAGAGGGAAAGACAGACAGAGACACAGGAACAGACAGACAGACACACAGAGACAGAAAGAGACAGAGATACAGAAAGTATAGTAGGGTCTCCTACCCCCACCACTCATACCAACTTTCTTCCCACCCCCTCCTCTTCTCCTTCCGGGCCAATTCTTGAACTCGTTTCCCCTGTCGCCCCCCACCCCCACCCCCACACGCACCCCCCACACCCCCTTAAACAAACAAACAAACAAACAAACAAGAGAAGCAAGGCCTTCAAGACTCACTTGTGGCAAATTAAGTCCCCTAGCATTAATTACAGAGTAATTTCCCTTCTTCACCCCATCTGCACCAAACGTTTGCAAAATAAATAAAATTTCCATGCTTAGCAAAAGAAGTTCCTGTTTGAACAAAAAATGACAATAATGACTGCTCTTGTTGTTGTGTCAGAATATCAGATCAAAGTGCCAAGTTTAGAGAATACAAAAAATATAAATATAACAGTAAATGCAGTTTGCATATAATTAGGCTTCATTTTTTATTTTTTTGTGCCCATCCCAGAGGTGCAATATTGTTTTAAACAAGATGACTGGAAAGAACTGAATTTTTCCTATTTTTATGCCAAATTTGGTGTCAACTGACAAAGTATTTGCAGAGAAAATGTCAATGTTAAAGTTTACCACGGACACACAGACACACACACACACAGACAGACAGCCGAACACCGGGTTAAAACATAGACTCACTTTGTTTACACAAGTGAGTCAAAAAAACCAACCAACCAAACAAACAAAAACCCCACTCAACCAAAGCGTACCACTGACACGCGTGGACCTTTTCAGCTCAGTGATGGAGTCTCCCGTCGAACTGACGGATGAGTAGGCAAGCAGGCTTATCTGTCGGTGTGAGCCTGGTATGCTTTGTTCAAATCGGCTTCCTGTTGCCTCTCGATCAGGCCAAGAGAAGGAGTGTTGAAAGGTTAAAAAAAAAAAAAAAAAAAAAAAATCCTACATAGCTTTTTTTTCCGGCCATCGGGGCAGTGACGGACTTCATATACACAGTGTCGAGGGTTGGGGTTCGGGTTCGTGCATAGAAAGGCTGGGCCTCGTCCTCTCCTTCCTTCCGTTTGAACCTTTCCCTCACCTCAAAGGAGTGATGGCCTAGAGGTAACGCGTCCGCCTAGGAAGCGAGAGCTAGAAAACCTGAGCGCACTGGTTCGAATCACGGCACAGTCGCCTGTATTTTCTCCCCCTCCACTGGACCTTGAGTCACTGGTGGTCTGGACTTTCGTCATTCGGATGAAACGATAAACCGACGTCCCGTGCACTTAGCGCACGTAAAAGAACCCACGGCAACAAAAGGGTTGTCCCTGGCAAAATTCTGTCAAAAAATACACTTCGAAAGGAAAAACAAATAAAAAATGCAGGCGCGAAAAAAATAAAAGAAAAATTTAAAAAATGGGTGGCGCTCTCAGTGTAGTGACGCGCTCTACCTGCGGAGAGCAGCCCGAATTTCACCATAAAGACATCTGTTGTGACAAAAACGAGTAATACAAAACTACAATACAATACAATACAATTCATACAAGTCAGATACCTATTCGAATACCTGTGGACGGAGTGAGGTAAATCGGAGTAAAGCGCCTTTCCCAAGGACACAACACCATGCCGAAACGGGGCCTCGAACCCTGATCACTGGTGAACACTGGATCACAAGTCCAACAACGCTTTTAACTCACTCAGTACGGCCAGTCCTCTCTTCTCCTCTACACAGACCCCTCGGATGTCCAGTGGGTGTCTGAATGACCCAACCTTTAGCTTCCGTCGTCAGAATTGTGGTATTCTTTGTCAACATTCACTCTTCAGTATAAGAGCCTTCCGCTTGCAATATTTTGATGATGGTAATTGGGGTGAAACGCTGTTAACGTCGTCTCTTTCGCCGATCGTATGGAGAGAGCTAACCGATTCTGCCTTGATGCTTTTCTGCGAAACTGGTGACATATCCACAGAGATGTGGATGGTACATCTGAAAGCTTTGACCATGTTTGTTTGTTTATTTTTTTATTTTTTTCGTGTACATTGTATTGTCAGAGAGAAAGACAAATTGGCTATGTGAATGAGTGCGTGCGTGCGTGTGTGTGTGTGTGTGTGTGTGTGTGTGTGTGTGTGTGCCGGGGGAAGTATATGTGTGAGTGTGTACGTTTGTGTGTTGGGGGAACGGGTGTGTGTGTGTGTGTGTCTGTGGGGGGCGGAGAGGGATGATTGCGTGTGTGCGTGTGTGTGTGTGAATGTTTGTGCGTGATTCGGTTCGTGCATACGTGTCTGTAAACCCACGTGAGAGAGAGAGTGACACACTCACACACACACACACACACACACACACACACACACACACACACACACACAGAAAGAGTCAGCCAGAGAGCCAGCCAGACCGATAGACAAGCACACACAGACACACGAACAAACTGCCAACACGGCAGCTTCCACAAAGCCTGCACACACACACACACACACACACACACACACACACACACCGGCGAGTCGATGCGTGAGTCGAATCCTGTGTCTAGAGCAGCTAATACAGCTCACGTCAGGACACCACCACTACGACCAGCAGTCAGTCAGTCTGTCAATATGGTGTCATGTCATCATCACACTGCTGCGTCTTTCCTCAACCCACCTCTCTCTCTCTGTCTCTTTCTCTCTCTTTTCTCTCTCTCTCTCTGTCTCTCTCTTTCTTGTATCTCTCTCCCTTCTCTCTTTCTCTCTCTTCTCTCTGTCTCTCTTTGTCTCTCTCTCTCTCTGTCTCTCTCTGCCTCTGTCTATCTCTTTCTGTCTGTCTGTCTGTCTCTTCTCTCTGTCTCTCTCTGTCTCTGTCTATCTCTCTCTGTCTCTGTCTGTCTGTCTGTCTCTCTCTTCTCTCTGTCTCTGTCTGTCTGTCTGTCTCTCTCTGTCTCTGTCTGTCTGTCTGTCTCTCTCTTCTCTCTGTCTGTCTCACTCTCACACACCGCCACCACCACCACCACCCCCTCCGGCACCACCTTCCAAACACGTACAACAACCCCTTCCCCCACCCCCTGGCTTCAATCCCCTCACCATCCCCCCTCTTCACACACACACACACACACACACACACACACACACACACACACACACACACACACACACACACACAAATCCCGACCCCCTTACCCCCACACACCCTTCCCCCCCCCCATCCCTCATCCACTGTCTCACTCAATCCCTCCCACCAAGCCCCCCCCCCCAACCCCCCCTGGCTCCCCCCCTTCCTGCCTCCCGTCCCCTTTCCACACACCCCTCAGTGGCACCCGTTCCCTCGTTGTCCTCAAGACCAAGCCTCATTTCCTACCTCTGTCTCGCTCCTCTTGCTATCGATTTGCTGCTGTTAGCGATGCTGCCACAAGCCTGACTGTCGCTGAATGCTGAGGCTCCAGACAGACAGAGACACAGAGAGACACAGAGAGACACAGAGAGAGAGAGAGAGAGAGAGAGAGAGAGAGAGAGAGAGAGAAAGAGGGGAGGGGGGTAAAGGAGTCGAAAAGTCTCCAACTCATGGTGTTGAAAGCTTTCGGCTTGGAATTTTGCTTTTTGCGAGCCCAGTCAACTCCCCTCCCCACCCCCCCCCCCCACCCACACACTCCCTCCCTCTTGCTTCCTCATTATTTTTATGGCGAGGTGCTCGAGTCAAAAATGTATAAGAAATATGGCCAGGTACTTCAGTCAAAATTGGAGAAAAAAAATATATTGAAGGGTTTTACTTTTTGGGCTTTTTGGAATGAATGATACATGCGAGGAATAGTTATAGATATGATTGGCGATAAACAGAATGAACAATAGACAATCTCTCTCTCTCTCTCTCTCTCTGAATGGAATCATCTTTGTGTTGCTGGGTTTTTCTCACCCGAAGAATCCTTTTTTTTTCCCCTGAAATATGTATATTCTTACAATTGTCACGATAATGGCTGTTAAATAGAGGTTAATACTATCGAACATCGATTTCACAGCGGCAATATGACTTTCTGGACAATGCACATCACCATTCTTTCTGCACAATCTATGTCTTTAGATCAACAAAAAGATTTTTTTTTTCTCAGAAAAAAACCCCCTGAATGAATTCCATCGTCGCTTTGAAAGGAATGATGTTAACAATGAACTGGAAACAACAACAACAACAACAACAACAACAACTTTCCTTCTTTAGAATTTTAAGAGATTGTTTTAAATAATGACTGTGTTCTATCCATTGGCATGGCGATGATGTTGGTTATGACAATGAAGGGAAAGGTGAATGCAATCAATCCCAGCGCCTTTTCCCATGTGAAACTCACAGCACTTTTGATCTGCAATGAAAAAGGAAGGTAAACAAACGAATGAATAAATCAAATGAAAATGATGAACGGGTAAATGGATCGGTGTTTCGGTCCGTTCGTAAGTTTGTCTCTTTGTGTGTTCATCCTAAGAATCATGATCAGACCCCACACTGTAAAGTCCACAAAAAAAGAGATAATAATAGTAAGAGTAATGATAATAATGATGGTGATAATAACAATGATAATTCTAATGATGATAATAAAAAATAATGATGATGATGAAGATGATAATAATAATAATGATAACAACAGTGATTGTTATAACAATAATAATAATAATGATGATGATGATGATCAAATATATTGATGATGATGACAACAACAACAACGATAATTAAAAAAAAAAAATGATGATGATGATGACAATGATAATGGTATTTATATTGATATTGATAATGATAACATCAATAATAATAATAATAATAATAATAATAATAATAATAATAATAATAATAATAATAATAATAACAATAATAATAAAAATGATAACAATAATAATAATAATAATAATAAAAAGAAGAAGAAGAAGAAGCATCAGGATTCCTCTTGTTGTTGTTGTTGTTGTTCTCCTTCTTATCATCATCATCATCATCATTATTTATATCATCATTATTATCATTGTTTTTATCATTATCATTATTATTGTTATCATTTTCTTCTTCTTCTTCTTCTTGTTGATATCATTATCATCATTGTTGTTTATCATCATTATTGTTGTTGTTGTTCTCCTCCTCCTTCTCCTCCTCCTCCTCCTCCTCGTCATTTTGCGCAGACCATACAGATGACAGAACCAGGAGAGAGAAAAGAAGGGGTGGGGTGGGGTGGGGTGGGGTGGAAGGGTGTGTGTGTGTGGGGGTGGGGGGGGGGGGAGTGACGGAAAGAACAACAAAAGAAGAACAACAAAGGGGACACGGGAGAATCAGAGGACACACAGGAGAACAAGAGAACCTGAACTGATGGATGTGACTGTGGCCAACAGGAGAATCAGAGGACACACTGTGGAGAACGAGAGAACCTGAACTGATGGATGTGACTGTGGCCAACAGGAGAATCAGAGGACACACAGGAGAACAAGAGAACCTGAACTGATGGATGTGACTGTGGCCAACAGGAGAATCAGAGGACACACTGGAGAACGAGAGAACCTGAACTGATGGATGTGACTGTGGCCAACAGGAGAATCAGAGGACACACAGGAGAACGAGAGAACCTGAACTGATGGATGTGACTGTGGCCAACAGGAGAATCAGAGGACACACTGGAGAACGAGAGAACCTGAACTGATGGATGTGACTGTGGCCAACAGGAGAATCAGAGGACACACAGGAGAACGAGAGAACCTGAACTGATGGATGTGACTGTGGCCAACAGGAGAATTAGAGGACACACAGGAGAACAAGAGAACCTGAACTGATGGATGTGACTGTGGCCAACAGGAGAATCAGAGGACACACAGGAGAACAAGAGAACCTGAACTGATGGATGTGACTGTGGCCAACAGGAGAATCAGAGGACACACTGGAGAACGAGAGAACCTGAACTGATGGATGTGACTGTGGCCAACAGGAGAATCAGAGGACACACTGTGGAGAACGAGAGAACCTGAACTGATGGATGTGACTGTGGCCAACAGGAGAATCAGAGGACACACAGGAGAACAAGAGAACCTGAACTGATGGATGTGACTGTGGCCAACAGGAGAATCAGAGGACACACAGGAGAACAAGAGAACCTGAACTGATGGATGTGACTGTGGCCAACAGGAGAATCAGAGGACACACTGTGGAGAACGAGAGAACCTGAACTGATGGATGTGACTGTGGCCAACAGGAGAATCAGAGGACACACTGTGGAGAACGAGAGAACCTTAACTGATGGATGTGACTGTGGCCAACAGGAGAATCAGAGGACACACTGTGGAGAACGAGAGAACCTGAACTGATGGATGTGACTGTGGCCAACAGGAGAATCAGAGGACACACTGTGGAGAACGAGAGAACCTGAACTGATGGATGTGACTGTGGCCAACAGGAGAATCAGAGGACACACTGTGGAGAACGAGAGAACCTGAACTGATGGATGTGACTGTGGCCAACAGGAGAATCAGAGGACACAAAGGAGAACAAGAGAACCTGAACTGATGGATGTGACTGTGGCCAACAGGAGAATCAGAGGACACACTGGAGAACAAGAGAACCTGAACTGATGGATGTGACTGTGGCCTACAGGAGAATCAGAGGACACACAGGAGAACGAGAGAACCTGAACTGATGGATGTGACTGTGGCCAACAGGAGAATCAGAGGACACACTGTGGAGAACAAGACAACCTGAACTGATGGATGTGACTGTGGCCAACAGGAGAATCAGAGGACACACAGGAGAACGAGAGAACCTGAACTGATGGATGTGACTGTGGCCAACAGGAGAATCAGAGGACACACAGGAGAACGAGAGAACCTGAACTGATGGATGTGACTGTGGCCAACAGGAGAATCAGAGGACACACTGTGGAGAACGAGAGAACCTGAACTGATGGATGTGACTGTGGCCAACAGGAGAATCAGAGGACACACAGGAGAACGAGAGAACCTGAACTGATGGATGTGACTGTGGCCAACAGGAGAATCAGAGGACACACTGTGGAGAACGAGAGAACCTGAACTGATGGATGTGACTGTGGCCAACAGGAGAATCAGAGGACACACTGTGGAGAACAAGAGAACCTGAACTGATGGATGTGACTGTGGCCAACAGGAGAATCAGAGGACACACAGGAGAACGAGAGAACCTGAACTGATGGATGTGACTGTGGCCAACAGGAGAATCAGAGGACACACAGGAGAACAAGAGAACCTGAACTGATGGATGTGACTGTGGCCAACAGGAGAATCAGAGGACACACTGGAGAACGAGAGAACCTGAACTGATGGATGTGACTGTGGCCAACAGGAGAATCAGAGGACACACAGGAGAACGAGAGAACCTGAACTGATGGATGTGACTGTGGCCAACAGGAGAATCAGAGGACACACTGTGGAGAACAAGAGAACCTGAACTGATGGATGTGACTGTGGCCAACAGGAGAATCAGAGGACACACAGGAGAACAAGAGAACCTGAACTGATGGATGTGACTGTGGCCAACAGGAGAATCAGAGGACACACTGGAGAACGAGAGAACCTGAACTGATGGATGTGACTGTGGCCAACAGGAGAATCAGAGGACACACTGGAGAAGAAAAGAACCTGAACTGATGGATGTGACCATTAGTCCCGAGAACTTGTGTGAAGTTGGGAAGTGGGAAAAGCTGAGGGAGAGTGGAGCGAGCGGTGGTAGTGATTAGAGATAAAGAGCAGGGCTCAGAGAGAGAGAGAGAGAGAGAGAGAGAGAGGAGGGGGGATGGGGGTGGGGGGGGGGGGGGGGGTGTTAGGAGGGGAAGGAGATGTGATTTATGGATTGGTAATGTACCGTGCTGGAAGTTCACTGTCTCTTTCTTTTTTTTTTTTTTGAAACCCTGGAGGCGCAATTTTGTGTCGATTTAAAAAATTTTTTTTTTATCAAAAGCAATTATATGTGATGAAATACGAAAGAAGAAAAATGATTTTCTGGCCAAAAAAAAAGACAGAGAAAAAGAAGAGACAGAGAGAGAGAGAGAGAGAGAGAGAGAGAGAGAGAGAGAGAGAGAGAGGACAAATGACAATGACAAATGTTTTATTGAGGGTAGAATGGATAAGCTGAAAGCTTCTTTACACCATGCCCTCATACATATACATACATGCGCACAGTTATGATAAAGGAAATGAAATAGATAAATAAATGACAAAACAAACCAAACAGACAATGATAAATATATGGTATGAATTAACAGACATATCAATGAAATCATCACAAAATGATTACCACATGAGACAAGACAAGACAAGACAAGACAAGACAAAATAAAATCTTTATTAACGAGGGTAATAGATAAGCAAGTAACATGCTTTTTTACATCCAGCCCTCGCCCTAAGAGAGAGAGAGAGAGAGAGAGAGAGATACAGAGAGAGAGAGAGAGAGAGAGAGAGAGATACAGAGAGAGAATTACAGAAAGAGACAGAGACAGAGAGAGAATACCGTAAACTGAGGAACCAGTTTACAAAGTGACGCGCAAAAAAATGATTATATACATATATAATTAAAAAAAAAACATTAAAGAAAAACCAAATCAAACAAAACAATACAAAAAAAAAACAACAAAACAACACACAATCAAACAGGCGTGGCCATTTTTCGATAGATTTTTTTTTTTTAAGTGTGAATTCGCTTATAACGACCCCGAGTCGCACAGCCCGGGGGCTGAAACTCAAAGTGACACAACTCTTGTCAATGCTGTCTTCTCTTTTCTCGATTTGTGTGTCTCTGTATATTGAATCAATGTTCATAGCTGCAATATGAACAGACCGGTGGTCTAGTGGTCATGCGCCCAAGGGGGCTGCGTGTTTCCACGGGTTTGAGTCCCATAATAGAATAGAATAGAATAGAATATGTCTTCATTACCAAGTGCACCGGGGTCACAAGGAATATTGGGGGGCAGGTGTGCGGAGGATAGTACATAACAAGGTACGAACATTAATCGAAAAATCATACACAGACACAGATACAGTAGAAATTAGGATACATACAAGTGCATATCAATGTAAACAAGAGAGGCAAAGCCTCCAAGACTCACTTGTGATACACTTTTTTTTTTAATCCAAGCTTTTTATGTATTGAGTATAATGCATTTACTGTTATATTTATATTTTTTATATTCTCTAAACTTGGCACTTTGATCTGATATTCGACCCAACGAAAGATCTGTCATTATTTTCATTTTTTGTTCAAACAGGAACTTCTTTCGCTAAGCATGGAAGTTTTTTTTATTGCAAACGTTTTGGTGCAGACAGTAAAACAAGGGAAATTACTCTGCTGGGGACTTAGTTTGCTTTAAACTGATCTTTCTCATCTTAAACATTACATTTTGAAATTATACTCAATACATAAAAAGCTTGGATGTTTTTTAAAAAGTGCATCATAAGTGAGTCTTGAAGGCCTTGCCTCTCTTGTTTCAAAATGTAATGTTTAAGATGAGAAAGATCAGTTTAAAACAAATTAACTCCCCCTAGCATTACAGAGTAATTTCCCTTTTTTTCTATCTGCACCAAAACGTTTGCAAAATAAATAAAACTTCCATGCTAGGAAAAGAAGTTCCTGTTTGAACAAAAAATGATAATAATGACTGCTCTAGCTGTTGGGTTGAATATCAGATCAAAGTGCCAAGTTTAGAGAATACAAAAAATATAAATATAACAGAAAATGCAGTTTGCATATAATTAGGCTTCATTCTTTACTTTTTTGTGCCCATCCCAGAGGCGCAATATTGTTTTAAACAAGATGACTGGAAAGAACTCAATTTTTCCTATTTTTATGCCAAATTTGGTGTCAACTGACAAAGTAGTTAAAGAGAAAATGTCAATGTTAAAGTTTACCACACACACACACACACACACACACACACACACACACACACACACACACACACAAACACACAGAACCGAACACCGGGTTAAAACATAGACTCACTTTGTTTACACAAGTGAGTCAAAAAACCTGTGCATACTCACACATACACACACACACACACACACACACACACACGTTTGAACAGAAGCCGCATATTACATGTGGATGGGGCTGATGACTAGATCTTCAGGTAGATGGTTGTTGATTGCACAATTCTAGTTATCACACTGGATTTGTTCGAGAGACAGGGCATTGATTGCTTTCGGGAAAAAGCTATTGGCGAAGCGATTGGTTTTCGTCCTTATACTTCTGTACCGTCGACCAGAGGGGAGCATCTCGAAAGTCCCAAAAGCTGGATGTGATTCGTCCTGGCTGATTGTTTTTGGTTTTTTTTAGTAGCCGCTTATAATATATGTCTTCTAGAGAAGGTAGATCAGCGCCGGTAATCTTGGTGGCAGTTTTTATGATTCTGTTCAGGACTGCGACTTTTGCCTTGGAAATGTTAAGATACGGACATCCGTACATTTTCACTTCCCCTCTCAACTGGACCTTAAGAGGTGATCTTTTGGATGAGTCAATAAACCCAGGTCTTGTGTGCTAGCATGCACTTAGCGCACGTAAAAGAACCCACGGCAACAACAACAACAAAAGAGTTGTCCCGGGGACAAAATTATGTAGAAAAGTTCATTATGAGAGTACGGTTAATACTCCTGTAGATAAAAAACAAAATAGATTAAAAAGATGATGATGATGATAATAATAATAATAATAATAATAATAAAAGAAATAAATAAAGAAAGAAAAAATGGGTATCGCTTATTGTGGCGACGAGCTCTTTCCGAATTTCGCACAGAGATGTCTGTTGTGATAAATAGTAATTAAATGAAAATAATTTTTAAAAAATCGTTCCTTTTAAATGAAACATCTTTTCCTCCATTGTCAGACGTAGGAACATACAATGGATATGTGATGTAGCAACTAAACGTATTGTTTATCATAATACATGATGCATTTGTGATGTGGGAATTACGGACGATTCAAAGTTCCGTCTTAACACACACAACACACACACACACACACACACACACACACACACACACACACACACACACACACACACACACATGTGAAAATTACAGACGATTCAAAGTTCCGTCTTAACACACACACACACACACACACACACACACACAAAAGCCGCACGTGTGAAAAGATGTTAAAGAAAAGAAAAGAAAGAAAGATATAACTACGTTTTGTGATTTCAAAGGAATTATGCTAAAACGATGGACTGCATCAAACACACACACACACACACACGCGCGCGCGCGCGCACGCACGCACGCACACACACACACACACACGCACACACACACAGACACACACGCACACACACACCATCTCTCTCTCTCTCTCTCAATGTGGTGAGTTTGAATCACTGACGCCTACAGCAAGCTGAGCACAAGCACGTACATGTACGTACGCAAGCTGATGGATTTACTATATCATTATTAATCCTTAAAAATGAACTGATTTTCTGAAGTCAGTGGAAAGAAGCGAATGACTGTGACAACGTGCAGTAGCAGCAAACTCTATTGTCTGTGTGCCACGTTTACCCGTTATATCTAGTTTCTGCAGTCAGGTGTATACGTTACTGGTTGACATTACTACAAATGGAACATAACAGAATGCCCCGCAAAGCTTATGATATGCTATATGATTTAGATGCTAGAGGCAGAGTGAACTGGGTAACCAAGATTCGCCATTGTTTGTTTGAATATGGATTTTGATTTGTTTGGTTAAACCAAGGTGTTGGTAGCATCCAGGCGTTTATCGGTGTGTTTCGACAACGTCTGATTGATTGTAGATGGCAGAAGTGGTCTGATCATATTCAGAATAGTGAAAGATTTAGTTTCCATAAGAATTTTTGCAGTGTGTCTGATCTGAAACCTTACTTAGTGTTGAATATGGATAGACATTTAAAATATACGACGACAAGATTTAGATTAGGTATTACGGAATTTGCGGTCCATCAGATACAGAACATGTAACGACAGTGATCTGACCTGTCCATTATGTAAATAATCACAAGAAAATGAGATACACTTTGTTCTTTGCTGTCCAGCTTTAAGGAACATTCGAGAGGAGTTTATTCAGCCTAAATATTATAGTAAACCTACGTTGTTTAAATTGAACTTATTGATGTCATCTACTTCCCCTGAAGTTGTTCGCAAATTTTCACTATTTTTATACAAAGCTTTCAAATTCAGAGAAATGGCTACTTCGTGAAAACTCTGTTTGTATTCTTTTGTTTGTTTGTTTTTTCTTTTATTGTTCTACACATTGAACTGTAATGCTGGTATATTTTTGTTTGACTGTGTTTATTGATGCTCACAGTGTCGTGATGTATTGTTTGTAAAATAATGTTCACATTCCCCTCGGCCTATACATGAATAAACCATCTTGAATCTTGAATCTGTGCCACGACACTCCTTGTTTTCTGTTTATCGGGTGGACATTTCTGTAATAACCTTCCACTCACTTTGAAAAATACTGAAACCTGTTCAAGAAAAATCAGAAGAATCATCTGACGGTCTAAAAGAGTGATAATGATACTATTCTATAACTGTAAGTCTACTGCTTACTGCTTCGTGTATTATTTGTGACGTGTTTTGTAGGTCTTTTTGCTTTGCTTTGGCCACGGTCTATTTGTGTGTAATCTGAGGGATTACGTGGGTGTAAGATAAGGGTGTGTGGTGCGGTGGATTTGCGCACGAGTATGTGTGTATGTATATTTTTGAAACAGAAATGCAGCTGTGTATTTCATTATCAGACTATTCTAGAATGTATATATATATATATATATATATATATATATATATATATATATATATATATTTACTTATTTCTGTGATATCTTTTTCTTCTTCTTTTGTTTTTTAAACCTGGCTTGGTGTAAAAAGGCAGTTACTGCTTATTCAATTTTATCTCTTACGATATGTTGTTTTTATATTTGACTTTTTATGTGAGTTTATCCTTTATTTTTTTATACTAATGTATGTGGATATGAAACATTAAATTTAATGTCAACATACTTTCTTTTTCAATTGTTAAGTGCACGGTTAAAAAAAAGAAGAAGAAAGAAATATCTTTATATTGACTGAATACACAACTGTGTACACAGTTTAGCGCCGAATAATTTGTTCCTTAAAAGGATGAAGTTATTAAGTGTCAAATGAGCTGAATGTGGACAACAGTGCATAAAAATCACTGTGTCGGTTTCAAAAGAAAGGAAAGAAAGAAAGAATGCAAGGAACAATAAGGAAAAAGATGCAAGAGAGTGACAGAAAATATATCACAAATCATAACCCTTTCCTTCGAAGCATTCAAGCGAATTGAGTGTCGGCAATTATTCTCTTTCTGTAAAAAATCCTTTCTTATATGCACTTTTTCTTCTTTGTATTTTCATTTTCTGTTTTCTCCCCCTCTCTCTCTCTCCATGATTCATTGTGTGTCTGTTTTCTCTCCGTCTCCCTCTGACTCGTTTTTTCCCCCCCCTCCAATTATAAGAGGCACTTGTGTTATTGCTGCATTGTCGCCCCCTTCAGTCTTGGCTTGAACTGAATAAAACATCTCGCATTCGCATTCTCTGACTCGTTTTAATGTTGGACAGGTTTTCAGACTTTGAAGTGGTCCCTTGGCAAATCGACTGAGCTATGAGCAAAAATAAATCTGAGTTAACCTCTCCCTATGCATAACCCTAGCTAGTTGGTCATGGCCTTGAGGGCCTACCATAGAAATATCTGTAAGTATCTACAAGTATAACACGTCACTTTGAAATGTCAAAAGTTGAGGTTTTTTGCAGAGCACCGACTATTGCTGTTGCACCTTTTTGCTTGGATTTTAATCTTTTCATT
>NC_134879.1:53953355-53958355 GCF_041734735.1 Babylonia areolata | reverse complement strand
GGGGTAAATAAACAAAACGGCCACACACGTAAAATGTTACATATCTGTCCGAGTGTGTATGTGGGCGTGCCTGAAAAATCTGATTGAATGACACACCGGGGAAACGAATGATGAGCGCCCAGTGGCAGCCGTCAGTCGGCTCTACCCAGGTAGGCAGCCCATTGTGCAAATGACTCCGAGTTTGTAAAGGGCTTAGAGCTTGGTCTTCGACCGGGGATAGGCGCAATATAAATATACATACCATCATCATCATCATCATCATCATCATCATCACTATCTGGATGTACCGCAGGGGTTTATATTTGTATTAGTATGTGTATTTCTTTTTATTACAACAGATTTCTCTGTGTGAAACTCAGGCTGCTCTTTCCAAGGAGAGCACGTCGCTACATTACAGCGCCACCAATTATTATCATTATTATTTTTGTATTTTTTCCTGCGTTCAGTTTTATTTGTTTTTCCTACCGAAGTGGATTTTTCTACAGAATTTTGCCAGGAACAACCCTTTTGTTGCCGTAGGTTCTTTTATGTGCGCTAAGTGCATACTGCACACGGGACCTCGATTTAACGTCTCATCCGAATGACTTGCGTCCAGATCACCACTCAAGGTCTAGTGGAGGGGGAGAAAATATCGGCGGCTGAGCCGTGATTCGAACCAGCGCGCTCAGATTCTCTCGCTTCCTAGGTTGACGCGTTACCTCTAGGTCATCTCTCCACGTTTATACACCATGTGCAATGAGTGGCATTTCACTAGAACTACGCAACGCAAGAACTATCCATTACTATCATCATCAGGAGGATGACGATGATGATGACGATGTTGCTATGGAGGTCCATTTTGGTTTGGGACTGCGTGACAAGGCTGTACTCTACGCTTCCTGTCATAATGATATCCCGGCGTTAACCAGGCCCGAGAGATACAGACACTTGCAGTTTTGGTCAGGTAATTAGAGCAACACACCCAAAGACGCATCCTTGAAGTGGATGACACTCGACTGTGTGGTCCCAGTCTCCCCATTTAAGCCCACAGCACACTCAACTCTGGGTAGGAGCCGGCCACGGGCCGAAAAACCCACCTCCGCTGGGATTCGAACCCGCGTCCTCCCAGCCGTCAGTCCGCGACGCTAACCACTTCGCCACGGCGGCTGGTACTATCATCATCATCATCATCATCATCAGTAGTAGTAGCAGTAGTAGTGGTGGAACTACTATCATCATAATGCACTTGTGAGCATGCAACATAATGTTTGACAGGAATGCTGTGTGAAACGAAAACGAAAACGCAAGCCACCGAGCCAGGATCCGAACCTTATTTCATAAATCATACCAAGGCCACAGCATAGGCCACTCAGCCACTTGTACCCCTCAGTCATCAGTAGCCGTCTTCACCCCCCCCCCCACCAGGTCCCCATCCCCACTTCCAGCATCCCCAGCCACAGCCACCCATCCCCCTCCACCCCCTCCTGCCCCCCACGCCCCTCTTAACTCCCATCCCCCCCATCGACCCCCCCCTACCCCCCCCTCCACCCCCCACCCCCTCCCCAATCCCCAACCCTGCCTGACAATTCCAGACAAAGGCTACAGCCAGTGATGGGGTGCTGGCAGCGTGGTGCAGTCAAGCAGAAGATGACTGTGGGTCAATAGTACTCCTCTCCTCTCGTCCCGGTCTGCGTTCAGGTAGCTGGTTACAGCCATCAGCACCCGCCCACTGAATTGTCGATTCCGACTGAAGTGCTAGCAGATCGAATACAGAGAGAAAGGGAGAAAGAGAGAGAGAGAGAGAGAGAGAAGGAAGCAAGCAAGGAAGGAAAAACAGAAAGAGAGAAGGGCGGGTGGGAGGAGTATAAGGAGAGAGAGAGAGAGAGGAGGGGGAGGAGGAGGGAGGGAGGGAGGGAGAGAGCGCGTACGGATGGAAAGAAGAAAGGAAGAAAGAAAGGAATAAAGATGACAGGGGAAAAAAAAGAAAACAACAAAAAAACAAAAACAAAAAACAAAAAAAACGAAGAATGTCCACGAGCATTCGCACACAAGCGCGCGCGCGCACGCACGCACACACACACACACACACACACACACACACACACACATTGGTATCTGTCTATTTATCTATATCCGTCTACAAGACTGGGATTTTCACTACCACCACCCCTCAACCAGATCTTGAGTGGTGTCCTGGGAGCTAGTCTTTTGGATGAGACGAAAAACCAGAGTCCCGAGCGCAGCATGCACACGGAAAAGAAAAAAAAATGTGGGCGGCACTGAATTATGACACGCTCTCCCCGGCGAAAGCAGCCCGAATTTCACACAGAGAAATTTGTTGTGATGAAAAAAAAAAAAAAAAAAAAGCAATGCAATGCATAAACACTCCTTCATATGCACAAACGCACACACATCCATTGGCTCATTCACACTCTCACGAGCATGTTCGAACGAAAAGAAAGAGAGAGAGAGACAGACAGACAGACAGACAGACAGACAACGAGACAGAGACAGAGAGACAGAGAGTTGGGGGTGAGGTGGGGGGGAGGAGGGAGAAAGAGACAGACAGACAGACAGACAGACAAAGATAGAGAGAGACAGACGGAGAGACATAGATAGAGAAAACAAACCAAAAAGTTATTGAACCGTCAGCCGAGCTCTCCTTTTCTGTTTATCAAACCCAGCCACCACCTTTACTATCTCTACGAACACACCACCACCCCACCACCACTATTTGTGTGTTTTCAGCTTCTTTCTCTTGTTGTCAGTCATTCAGCGTTTATCGTTTTCTTGCTGTCCCCTCCACCCCCCCCCCCCCACCCTGCGCCCCCCCCCCCCCCCCCCCCCCGTTACAATTTTTTTTTGTTTTGTTTCTGGAAGCTTTTATGGAGGTTGTCAGTCGATGTAATGATATAATAACAGCCAATCGGTTTCCGTTTTAGACCCTTTTGCCTGCAGCCACGCGTGATGAGAAGTCTGAGAGTCGGGCATCTTCTCCTTCTTCTTCTTCTTCCTCCTCCTCCTCCTCCTCGTCCTCCCCTTCTTCTTCTTCTTCTGCTTCTTCTTCTTCCTCCTCTTCTTCTTTTTCTTCTTCCTCCTCCTCTTCTTCTTCTTCCTCCTCCTCTTCTTCTTCCTCCTCCTCTTCTTCTTCTTCCTCCTCCTCCTCTTCTTCTTCTTCCTCCTCCTCTTCTTCTTCTTCCTCCTCCTCCTCTTCTTCTTCTTCCTCCTCTTCTTCCTCCTCCCCCGCCTCCTCCTCCTTCTTCTTCTCCTTCTTCTTCCTCCTCCTCCTCCTCTTCTTCTTCCTCCTCCTCCTCTTTCTTCTTCTTCTTTTTCCTCCTCCTCCTCTTTCTTCTTCTTCTTCTCCTCCTCCTCCTTCTTCTTCCTCCTCCTCTTCTTCTTTTTCTTCCTCCTCCTCCTCCTCTCCTCCTCTTCTTCTTCTCTTCCTCCTCATCCTTCTTCTTCTTTTTCTCTTTCACATCTTTCTCCTTCTCCTCCTCTTTCTTCTTCTTCTTCCTCCTCCTCTTCTTCTTCTTCCTCACCCTCCTCCTCTTTCTTCTTCTTCTTCTTCTTCCTCCTCCTCTTTCTTCTTCCTCCTCCTCCTTCTTCTTCTTCCTCCTCCTTCTCTTCTTCTTCTTCTTCCTCCTCCTCTTCTTCTTCTTCCTCCCCCTCCTCCTCTTTCTTCTTCTTCCTTCTCCTCCTCTTCTTCTTCTTCCTCCTCCTCCTCTCCTTCTCTTCTTCCTCCTCCTTCTCCTTTTTCTTCCTCCTCCTCCTCTTTCTTCTTCTTCTTCCTCCTCCTCTTTCTTCTTCTTCCTCCTCCTCCTTCTTCTTCCTTCTCCTCCTCTTCTTCTTCTTCCTCCTCCTCCTTCTTCTTCCTTCTCCTCCTCTTCTTCTTCTTCCACCTCCTCCTCTTCTTCTCCTTCTTCCTCCTCTTCTTCTTCTCTTCCTCCTCCTCCACCTTCTTCTTCTTCTTTCTCCCCCTCCTCCTCCTCCACCTCCTGCTTCTTCTTCTTCACTTTCTTCTTCCTCCTCCTCCTCTTCTTCTTCTTCCTCCTCCTCCTCCTCTTTCTTCTTCTTCTTCTTCCTCCTCCTCTTCTTCTTCTCCTCCTCCTTCTTCTTCTTCCTCCTCCTCTTCTTCTTCTTCCTCCTCCTCCTCCTCTTTCTTCTTCTTCTTCCTCCTCCTTCTTCTTCTTTTTCTCTTTCACATCTTTCTCCTTCTCCTCCTCTTCCCCCTCCTCCTCCTTTTTGGCTCACGTGTTTGTTTACATACAACGTGATTCTACGTAATAACACGGTGTTTCGGTTGTGTGTGTGTGTGTGTGTGTGTGTGTGTGTGTGTGTGTGCGTGTGTGTGTGTGTGTGGTCAACGTTATAAATAAAATACTTTGTCGACACCAAATTTGCCACAGAATCGTAAAAGATCAGTTCTTTCCACAAAATGACTCCAGACATACAAAGGCTTTTATGTTTTACAGTTAGTGTGAAGGTCTTACACTATATACATTCGTCCAAAGTGGTCTTTTTCGGAAAATACTATTGCGTGGGCCCTCTTTTATGAACATTTATCAGCAAGAACGTGCGATTGTTCGCAGTGATATTATTGATAGTGGGCTGAGGAAGCTGCTAAATTTTATTCAGAGCTTGATTTGTGCATAAGCTTCATAACTTACTACATAAATTGCACGAATGACCATTAAAATCAGAGATATTTTTATATAATGGATGAATTTCGGTTCGATGGTTACACTCTGCTTGCACTGCGCATGCTCGTCTGGAGGTGTTTTTTTTTTTTTCTTTTTCCGGTGTCAATTTCCGTTCAAAGCCAACTTCCGCACTCCTTTTGAAAGATACATTCGTAGGGTGCGTTTTCACAGATTTCGAAAATAAGTTGCTTTTTTTTCTTTTTCTTTTTTTTTTCTTTTTTTTTTTTTTACGATCGAAGATACGGTGTTAGGAGTGGTTCGAAAAGGCTTTGGACATTACAGTCAGTGACTTCAGTAATGAACAGACCTCAGGTCACCTTG
>NC_134879.1:53943355-53948355 GCF_041734735.1 Babylonia areolata | reverse complement strand
ACATACAGGCAAACAGAGAGAAGAGGAAGCAGTTCAACGAAAAGAAGAAAGAACGAAAGAAAGGAAGAAGGAAGGCAGGAAGGGGAAAGAGAGACAAACAAAGAACAAAGAAGGAAACACAGGAGAAGCGTAATATGGAGAAGTAAAAAAAGAAAAAGAAAAAGAAAAAAAGACATAGCCAAAGGACTATTTCAGTGCCAAAGGACTATTTCAGAGCCAAAGGACTATTTCAGAGCCAAAGGACTATTTCAGTGCCAAAGGACTATTTCAGTGCCAAAGGACTATTTCAGAGCTACAGGACTATTTCAGAGCTACAGGACTATTTCAGAGCCAAAGGACTATTTCAGAGCCAAAGGATTATTTCAGTGCCAAAGGACTATTTCAGAGCTACAGGACTATTTCAGAGCCAAAGGACTATTTCAGTGCCAAAGGACTATGTCAGAGCCAAAGGGCTATTTCAGTGCCAAAGGACTATTTCAGACCCAAAGGACTATTTCAGAGCTACAGGACTATTTCAGACCCAAAGGACTATTTCAGAGCTACAGGACTATTTCAGACCCAAAGGACTATTTCAGAGCCAAAGGACTATTTCAGAGCCAAAGGACTATTTCAGAGCTACAGGACTATTTCAGAGCTACAGGACTATTTCAGAGCCAAAGGACTATTTCAGAGCTACAGGACTATTTCAGTGCCAAAGGACTATTTCAGTGCCAAAGGACTATTTCAGTGCCAAAGGACTATTTCAGAGCCAAAGGACTATTTCAGAGCCAAAGGACTATTTCAGTGCCAAAGGACTATTTCAGAGCTACAGGACTATTTCAGAGCTACAGGACTATTTCAGAGCCAAAGGACTATTTCAGAGCTACAGGACTATTTCAGAGCCAAAGGACTATTTCAGTGCCAAAGGATTATTTCAGAGCTACAGGACTATTTCAGAGCCGAAGGACTATTTCAGACCCAAAGGACTATTTCAGAGCCGAAGGACTATTTCAGAGCCGAAGGACTATTTCAGTGCCAAAGAACTATTTCAGAGCCGAAGGACTATTTCAGAGCCAAAGGACTATTTCAGAGCCGAAGGACTATTTCAGAGCCGAAGGACGATTTCAGTGCGAAAGACTATTTCAGAGCCACAAGACTATTTCAGTGCCAAAGGACTATGTCAGAGCCAAAGGACTATTTCAGAGCTACAGGACTATTTCAGAGCCAAAGGACTATTTCAGAGCCAAAGGACTATTTCAGAGCTACAGGACTATTTCAGAGCCAAAGGACTATTTCAGTGCCAAAGGATTATTTCAGAGCTACAGGACTATTTCAGAGCCGAAGGACGATTTCAGTGCGAAAGACTATTTCAGAGCCACAAGACTATTTCAGTGCCAAAGGACTATGTCAGAGCCAAAGGACTATTTCAGAGCCAAAGGACTATTTCAGAGCTACAGGACTATTTCAGAGCCAAAGGACTATTTCAGTGCCAAAGGATTATTTCAGAGCTACAGGACTATTTCAGAGCCGAAGGACTATTTCAGACCCAAAGGACTATTTCAGACCCAAAGGACTATTTCAGAGCCACAAGACTATTTCAGTGCCAAAGGACTATTTCAGAGCCAAAGGACTATTTCAGTGCCAAAGGACTATTTCAGAGCCAAAGGACTATTTCAGTGCCAAAGGACTATTTCAGAGCTACAGGACTATTTCAGAGTCAAAGGACTATTTCAGTGCCAAAGGGCTATTTCAGTGCCAAAGGACTATTTCAGTGCCAAAGGACTATGTCAGAACCAAAGGACTATTTCAGTGCCAAAGGACTATGTCAGAGCCAAAGGACTATTTCAGACCCAAAGGACTATTTCAGAGCTACAGGACTATTTCAGACCCAAAGGTCTATTTCAGAGCTACAGGACTATTTCAGACCCAAAGGACTATTTCAGAGCCAAAGGACTATTTCAGAGCTACAGGACTATTTCAGAGCCAAAGGACTATTTCAGTGCCAAAGGACTATGTCAGAGCCAAAGGGCTATTTCAGTGCCAAAGGACTATTTCAGACCCAAAGGACTATTTCAGAGCTACAGGACTATTTCAGACCCAAAGGACTATTTCAGAGCTACAGGACTATTTCAGACCCAAAGGACTATTTCAGAGCCAAAGGACTATTTCAGAGCCAAAGGACTATTTCAGAGCTACAGGACTATTTCAGAGCCAAAGGACTATTTCAGAGCCAAAGGACTATTTCAGAGCTACAGGACTATTTCAGAGCCAAAGGACTATTTCAGAGCCAAAGGACTATTTCAGAGCCAAAGGACTATTTCAGAGCCAAAGGACTATTTCAGTGCCAAAGGACTATTTCAGAGCTACAGGACTATTTCAGAGCTACAGGACTATTTCAGAGCCAAAGGACTATTTCAGAGCTACAGGACTATTTCAGAGCCAAAGGACTATTTCAGTGCCAAAGGATTATTTCAGAGCTACAGGACTATTTCAGAGCCGAAGGACTATTTCAGACCCAAAGGACTATTTCAGAGCCGAAGGACTATTTCAGAGCCGAAGGACTATTTCAGTGCCAAAGAACTATTTCAGAGCCGAAGGACTATTTCAGAGCCAAAGGACTATTTCAGAGCCGAAGGACTATTTCAGAGCCGAAGGACGATTTCAGTGCGAAAGACTATTTCAGAGCCACAAGACTATTTCAGTGCCAAAGGACTATGTCAGAGCCAAAGGACTATTTCAGAGCTACAGGACTATTTCAGAGCCAAAGGACTATTTCAGAGCCAAAGGACTATTTCAGAGCTACAGGACTATTTCAGAGCCAAAGGACTATTTCAGTGCCAAAGGATTATTTCAGAGCTACAGGACTATTTCAGAGCCGAAGGACGATTTCAGTGCGAAAGACTATTTCAGAGCCACAAGACTATTTCAGTGCCAAAGGACTATGTCAGAGCCAAAGGACTATTTCAGAGCCAAAGGACTATTTCAGAGCTACAGGACTATTTCAGAGCCAAAGGACTATTTCAGTGCCAAAGGATTATTTCAGAGCTACAGGACTATTTCAGAGCCGAAGGACTATTTCAGACCCAAAGGACTATTTCAGACCCAAAGGACTATTTCAGAGCCAAAGGACTATTTCAGTGCCAAAGGACTATTTCAGAGCCAAAGGACTATTTCAGTGCCAAAGGACTATTTCAGAGCCAAAGGACTATTTCAGTGCCAAAGGACTATTTCAGAGCTACAGGACTATTTCAGAGCCAAAGGACTATTTCAGTGCCAAAGGGCTATTTCAGTGCCAAAGGACTATTTCAGTGCCAAAGGGCTATTTCAGTGCCAAAGGACTATTTCAGTGCCAAAGGACTATGTCAGAACCAAAGGACTATTTCAGTGCCAAAGGACTATGTCAGAGCCAAAGGACTATTTCAGACCCAAAGGACTATTTCAGAGCTACAGGACTATTTCAGACCCAAAGGTCTATTTCAGAGCTACAGGACTATTTCAGACCCAAAGGACTATTTCAGAGCCAAAGGACTATTTCAGAGCTACAGGACTATTTCAGAGCCAAAGGACTATTTCAGAGCCAAATGACTATTTCAGAGCTACAGGACTATTTCAGAGCCAAAGGACTATTTCAGAGCCAAAGGACTATTCAGTGCCAAAGGACTATTTCAGAGCTACAGGACTATTTCAGAGCCAAAGGACTATTTCAGAGCTACAGGACTATTTCAGAGCCAAAGGACTATTTCAGAGCCAAAGGATTATTTCAGTGCCAAAGGACTATTTCAGAGCTACAGGACTATTTCAGAGCCGAAGGACTATTTCAGACCCAAAGGACTATTTCAGACCCGAAGGACTATTTCAGAGCCGAAGGACTATTTCAGAACCAAAGAACTATTTCAGAGCCGAAGGACTATTTCAGAGCCAAAGGACTATTTCAGAGCCGAAGGACTATTTCAGAGCCGAAGGACGATTTCAGTGCGAAAGACTATTTCAGAGCCACAAGACTATTTCAGTGCCAAAGGAATATTTCAGAACCAAAGGATTTCCAGAGCCAAAGGACTATTTCAGTGCCAGAGGACTATCTCAGAGCCAAAGGACTATTTCAGTGCCAAAGGATTTTGGGAGCCAAAGGACTATTTCAGAGCCATAGGACTGTTTCAGAGCCAAAGGACTGTTTCAGAGCCAAAGGACTATTTCAGAGCAAGCTAAAAATACCTCACCCCCACACCCCTCCGCCCCCCGCCCTCCACGTGCACACACGTGAGTACCGATCGCCACTAGCGTACAGTGGTGATGATGATGAATGTTGTTGCAGTGGGAGGAGAGGAAGGTGGTTGCTGAGGCAGATCAAAGACACACAGACAGATCCTTAACCCTTTCGCTGCCAGGAGAATAAGATTTAAGTGAAATCTATTTGCCAGGGTTTTTTCACAAAAAACGGGTATAAATTTTCCAAAAATTCTATGCTCTTTGTTATTGGAGAAAGACCCATAAAAGTATATATTTTCTGAAAGGTAAATGAATAAAGAATACAAAACACCTGCTATTTTCCCATTTTATATATTTTTAGTGACATGCTGTTGTTTTGAAATCAGTGTTTTGTTTTTTGTCACATTTTCAACTTGTTCATTACAAACATTAGTCAGGTAATTTGCACAAAAACATCATATTTTCTGGACAAATGGATATCTGCAAACACAAAATCATACTAGAACAACCACAATATATATATATTTTTTAAGAGATAGATACACAATACATTGTGACTTCTCCAAGTGATAAGATGGATGTGAGGCCATGCCCCCTCAGTCTCCACCCCCCCTCCTCCTCACCCCTCTCACACGGTCACTTGATTCAGTTCTCATCAGACCGCGTTGGCTGCGTGCCAAGAATATCGCTCTGCTGCTAATTCGGTCATCTGTCGTCTGCTAACATCTGAACAGCTGACATCACTCACTGACAGTTGCATCTTGGCCACTCTCTTGATTGCTCCCTTTATTTTCTATCAGATCGTCCTATAAATG
>NC_134879.1:53935855-53938355 GCF_041734735.1 Babylonia areolata | reverse complement strand
GACCCTCGGAGAGAGAGGGGGAGGTGGGGGGAAGGGCGGGGGGGGGGGGGGGGGGGGGGAGCGGAGGTAAACTTCAGTTCAGTTTCTCACGGAGTTCGGACAAATCCGTATACGCTACGCGGCCACATCTGCTAAGCAGACGCCTGACCAACAGCATAACCCGACATGCTTAGATTTTAGCTAGTCAGAACTGACACCTCCCTTCCCTAGTTGGATTTTATCCACATTACCCCTCCACACTCTCGTAATGGATATAGGTGGGGAGGGGTCGGCGGGTGGGGGGGGGGGGGGGGGGGGGGGGGGGGGGGGGGGGGGGGGAGGGGGGGGGGGGGAGGGGTGCGGGGGGGGGGGATCGAAGGGGGGGGGGGGGGTCATTCTAGGCCAGCTTGAAATGATCCAGGGGAATAAATTTGGACCAGTTAGAATCAATACAGGCTATCACAGTAGAACACCCCCCTCCGCCCCCTTTCCCCTCCACCCTCGCCCACACCCCGCCCCTCATCACGTTTGTTTCCAATAAGTTTATCATGGAGAGGAGGGAGTGGGATGAGGTCAGTAAAGGCTAGCCCGCAACGACCCCCCCAGCCCCCCCCCCCCCCCCCCCCCCTTCCTTTTTCAAGTGCTTGATTAAACCCGTAGAAATGGGGTCATTGCTAACATGGATGTTGGGGGTGGGGGGTGGGAGGGCAATGGGGGGGGGGGGGGGAGGGAGTGGTTGTTCAGCTGACTGACCTCTGATACGTTGGGCAGCAAACGAAGATCCTCCACTCTAGTCTGTTTTGGGGCGGGCCAGTGTCTGAACGGTACCCCAGGTGTGCTTCAGGGTCTTAAGGTCTCCTTCCACTGTTCTGCAGCCAGGTGGGATCTTTTTGGCCTTTCAAGCTGTCTTTACGTCTACCTCCTGGTGTCCAGTGAAGGGCTGTCCGGGTGGTGTTACCTTGCCCCCTTCGCATGACGTGACCAGTCCATTTATACAGTGTCCTCGTGATGATGGTCTCCATGTTCACACGAAGGGGTTGAGCTTGAAAATCCACTGATGATACTGGGAGATGTTTAAGGCCAGCCTAGAATGATTCCGGGGGTGAAACTCATCAGGAGGGCTGTTTTGAGGCTGTTACACCGGGGAAAGTGAAGGTTGGGTGTGGAAAGTAAGTTTTGAGACGGGGGGGGGGGGGGGGGGGGGGGGGGGGACTGAACTTGGTCGTAAGAATTCTGGTCAGTCGGCTCTGTTCTGAAATTCAGATTTTGTCCCATATTAAAACAACAAGAACAACAACAAAACCGGTCGTCTCCTCTCTCTCTCTCTCTCTCTCTCTCTCTCTCTCTCTCTGTGTGTGTGTGTGTGTGTGAGGGAGTTGGGTATGAAGAAGGGTTTATCTCGGAAATCTTAATTAAAGACACATTTATAGCTTCCAGCAGACAGATTTGGCGCTGTCAAGTGGAAAGAAAGTTCTGATAATACACAACTGGTTTCTAGCAGACAGATTTGGCGCTGTCAAGTGGAAAGAAAGTTCTGATAATACACAACTGGTTTCTTAGTTTTATTATTAAAGTATGCTCGAAATAGAGATTCGCATCAGGGTGGAAGGCGAAGTGATAAATAGCATAGAATAGATATTGCCACACGCCCGGCTTAAATACACATCCTGAAATGTTTTCACACTGACCCTGATCCATACTATCCCCTCGTCCAGTTTGTGGCTTCCTGTCAGACAATGAAATGCATTTCGTGTTTCGTTGCAAAGTAAATGATAATGTTCTTTTCGTCCAGAACAATTATTGCAAAGAATGAGATCTCTGTGATGCGCTGAAAATTTATTATATTTATGATACAAAAAAATAACTTGCAAATACATTTTGCTGAAGTGTATAAATTCGAGTAAAGAATAATATTGTTAATTTTGCACCATGGAGATAAATGGAAAAGTTTTCGTCGGCTTGAAAAGATGATCGAAATGCAGTTTATGTGAATTTTTCTTCTATTCAGTCGTTGTTTATTGTTTTCAACATTAGAGCTTTACAGTTAATGACAAACATTTTCAGTGTAGCCATGTTACCAGAGTGGTTATTCAAGGGTACGGTACAAAAGAACTAAACTAAAGATGATTGAATGTATTAAAGGATAGACGAGAATTCCCGTGCACAGGCCAGGAACATATAGAGGCCAGTCACAAATGGGTTTTTCTATTGTTTTATTTACAATAGTTATTACATGAGAAGGAGAGCTAAGAAGAAGATTTAAAAAGAGAAGATAAAAAAGAGAAGAACATAAAAGAGAAGAAAATATAAAAAGAGAAGACTAAGAAGAGAAGACAGTGCAGCGATACGTAGCGAGATGTCTGCCGTTGTAGGAACACACCCAACACAACTCTGCTTGCGACGCAACAAGAGAGAGAGAGAGAGAGAGAGAGCAGCTCTGGTCAGATGACTGACCAGGTATGAAGTGACCACTCATCACTCACTGTGCCAATTTATGCAAGTTAAGCAGACTGCAAAGACA
>NC_134879.1:53915855-53933355 GCF_041734735.1 Babylonia areolata | reverse complement strand
GTGTTATGCTTGCCCCCACGACATGCCAAATATTGTGTCTTGATTGAAATCTGCCAATGGTTTATCTACCAAAGTTATTACAGGAAAACAGTGCAGTGACACGTGGCCCAAACTTGCAGTGGAGACACACACAGGAATGTCAGCTTTACTAACGCCGCGAGCAAGTGAAAGCTTGCCGTGAAGCCAGCTGAGCGCTCGGCTACACTTATGAAGTCACCGCTTCGCGCTATACTGACACGAGAAGCAAAATGGCTGATTGAACACTTCCGCTAGCTTCAGTTTGCAAAGCGGCTCAAAGAAGGCATGCGCTATCCATGTATCTTTAGAACAGTGGAGCAAAGCTCCATCCTGGTCCACTGGGAAATATTACCTGTCCACCTCTGTATTCCCCTGCTGTGGACAGCATGGATAAAAGATGCACGTGCCAGGCCAGCACTAAGGTTCTACCACTAAAACGTTTCGCTGTCTGTCTGTCTGTCTCTGTCTCTCTCTCTGTCTCTCTCTCTCTCTCTCTCTCTCTCTATATATATATATATATATATATATCTGTCTCTGTCTCTGCCTTTCTGTCTGTCTGTCTCTCTGTGTACCTTTCTCTCTGTTGTCTTTCTTTCACTCTCCCTCTGCACGTGTGGTTGTGCCTATGTACAGAGCACACACACACACACACACACACACACACACACACACACACTCACTCACTCACTCATACAGAATCTTTGTGGTGGCCACTCAGTCTTCCACCCCTTTAACTGAGCGGAGAGCAGGGGGAGAGCGCGCCGGGGGTCAGATAGGTGGGGTCAGTGCATGCAGCAATGGCCTGACCCCAACCCCCCAGTTGTCCACAAGCGTGCAGCACCTGCTGCTGTGCTGTCTAAAGCCTTCCGGAATTCCGTCCTTCCGTTCCGACCCCCCGTCCCACCCACCCCCACCCCGCGCCCCCTCCCTAGCATGCAACCTTACAGATAGGCTTCCCTCCACACCCAAATAGGTTTTACTACGCCTCACGCTGGCATGGACAGCATTGTGTTCTGGAAGAAGACACACACACACACACACGCCATGCCATGATGTCACCCCGCCTAAGGTTTTATTAGCGCTATGTCTATAAACAGGTTGTGTGGCTGTCAGTTTGGGGTCAGTGAGATGAGCTTCCATGCTTTCTTATGAACTGAAACACCCCCCCACCCCCACCCCCCTCCTCTACCGTCATTCACTCCTTCCCGCCCTCCTTCCCCCCAGTCTCCCAACCCCCGATTGGTCTCTCAATTTCTCATCTTCGTATCCGTGTGTGTGTGTGTGTGTGTGTGTGTGTGTGTGTGTGTGTGTGTGTGTGTGCGCGCGCGCGCGAACGCGTACGTGCGTATGTGTGTGGTTTTTGTTTTTGTTTTTGTTTTTCTTTCTTTAGTTTAACGTCTTTTCATTAGTAAGTGATATTAGACATGTGTGTGTGTGTGTGTGTGTGTGTGTGTGTGTGTGTGTGTGTGTGTGCATGCATGCGCGCGCTCGCACGTGTGGTGTATGTGTGTGTGTGTGTGTGTGGTGTGTGTTTATGCATATGTGCGCACGCGCGCGCGCGCGCGCGTGTGTATGTTTGCTAATGTGTGAGTACGTATGCGCTATCGAGTCACCCAGTCACCTACTTACGGTTTTAGAAAAAAGGGGAGAATCGATTTGCCTGTCACGGTATCTGTAAATACCACACTGTTCACACACACACACACGCAAGAGGCGTGCGCGAGCATTGAGAGAGAGAAAGAGAGAGAAGGGTGGCGACTGATAACTGGAAAGAGAGAGAGAGAGAGAGACAGAGGGGAGGGGTGGAGGTGGGGGTTAGAGAGAGGGGGAAGTGAGGGAGAGAGAAACGGAATGAGATAGAAGGGGGATAGAGGTAGTGAATGAGAGAGGTTAAGAGAGAGAGAGACAGAGACAGACAGACAGACAGGCAGACAGACAAAGACAGAGACAGGGGGGAAGGGGGGGGCGAGGGGGGGAGGGGAGGGGGTGTTGTAATGTAGCGCAGGGACAAGAAAATAGCTACTTTGAAAGTGGTAGAGATAATCAACTGATAGTTCAAAAACATGACAAACCTATTGACCCGAAACAGGTGACCCATCCATACAAAGTGATGGCACTCAGCTCAGACATTAATAAAATCTTCTTCTTCTTCTTCTTTGTTCGTGGGCTGCAACTCCCCATGTTCACTCGTATGTACACGAGTGGGCTTTTATTGACGTATATGACCGTTTTTACCCCGCCAAGTAGGCAGCCATACTCCGTTTTCGGGGGTATTTAAAAAAAAAGAAAAGAAAAGAAAGAAAAAGAAAGAAAGAAAAAATAGAAAGAAAAAATATTCCCTCTCCCACCAACAGAAAACAGTTCAACCATGTTAATTGGCCTGAAACTGATACTGTGTGAATGCGAATGCGAACATTTTATTCAGATTAGGCCAAGGCCCCTAACTGAAGGGGGCAAACATAAGCTACTTAAATCACACAATACTGAGATATAACATCGAGTTACAGATAATAATAATAATAGTTTTCAGGAAACTTTCGCATTTCTTTTGGAGTCTAAGTTGCAACCAAACGTAATCGTTGAAGAGCTTTGTAAATGTAGAACGCCAGATTATTTAGTACAATTTCGTTTCTTGAGGACATAAGCATATCAAATCTGAAGCGACATGGATTACGAAAATATTTAGGCTGAATATATTTCATCCTCAAGTCATGAAGAACAGGACAGCCAAGCATGCTCATGAATCTATCTGTGAGTGCGCAGATGGCTGAATAGTCCAATCTGCGCACGAAATGTTCGCTGACAGTTGGGGCAGACAAAGACAGGCATATCATTGTAAGGGAGCTTGTTTGCCCGTGACTTTCTGGCCTGCCTCTTCGGAACAGCTGCAGCAGTCCTGTTGGCCTCGCACAACTTGGCACCTTTGTGCACAGCAGCGCGCCATTTGTCACGGTCCACTGCAGATTCCTCCCAGGAGTCAGGGTTGATATCAAACGCTTTCAGAGAGACTTTCAGAGTATCTCTGAAGCGCTTCTTCTGACCTCCGTGTGATCTCTTCCCTTGTTGCAGCTCGCCATGAATTCCTGTTTTAGTAATCAACGGCTAAATCGCTTCGAAATGAGTGTTGGCTGTATGTAATTAGAGGACAGCGTGACAGATCGAACGACAAACGTCAGCTTGCTTGATCTAAAGACCGTGCAAGGCGCTCAGATGATGACAGATACAACAAATACCATTCAATTTCCTTCACTGTTTTCTTCTCTTTTTTTTTTCCCTTGCGTTCACAGGCTGCAACTCATGTGTTCACCTTTATCCAGAAGTGGGCTTTTGGGCGCATGACCGTTTTTACCCCCGCAGCCACGGTATGTTCGTGTTTCCATACAGTTTCAGTTTTTGACTCACTTGTGTAAACAAAGTGAGTCTATGTTTTAACCCGGTGTTCGGTTGTCTGTGTGTGTGTCCGTGGTAAAATTTAACATTGCCATTTTCTCTGCAAATACTTTGTCAGTTGACCGTCACCAAATTTGGCACAAAAATAGGAAAAATTCAGTTCTTTCCAGTCATCTTGTTTAAAACAATACTGCACCTCTGGGATGGGCACAAAAAATATTTAAAAAAAGAAGCCAAATTATATGCAAACTGAATTTACTGTTATATTTATAAAATTTTTTCTCTAAACTTGGCACTTTGATCTGATATTCTGACACAACAACAAGAGCAGTCATTCATATCATTTCTTGTTCAAACAGGAACTTCTTTTGCTAAGCATGGAAGTTATATTTCTGGTGCATGTCTTTGCTGCAGATAGTAAAAAAGGGAAATTAATCTGTAATTAATGCTATGGGGGTTAATTTGCTTTAAACTGATCTTTCTCATCTTAAACATTACATTTTGAAATTATACTCAATGCATAAAAAGCTTGTGTGTTTTACTCTCAGTGTACAGGGCTTTCACTATGTTCATTCGCCCAAGTGGTCTTTTTCGGAAAATACTAAAATCAATACTACGAGTGGACTTTATAGATCTATTGGCTGAGCCCTGATGGTCATGGGCAAAAATCAATTGCGTACACATATTTATACATATTCAAAGCGCGTGCTTCATTGCTAACGCGAAGGACGCCATTTTGTTTCAAGTTGTTGACATGCCCGTTCAATCCTATATTCAATCGACAATACACGATAACATGTGATGGAAAGTTGGAGAAGGTTACCGTTAAATATTTATGCAGAGAAAGATTTGTGAACGCCTCATCACTTACTGGATTATGCCCCAAACTGCCAAAAAAATATCAACAAAATCAGACGGTATTCACAGTTAAAAATAATAAACCATGAGAGTTAATACCCTTGATGAAACGAAAAATTTTTGTCTTGACTTTTCTCAAAATGAAGTCCTTTTCACTTCATACGACGTTTAGAAGTACATGTACTTGGCTCTACATGTTATTAGTTTAACAAAATACTCAATTTTCATATCAACTTTAAAGCTATAAAACTAGAATGAACATAAAAGAGAAATTGAATCGACCGTGTCGTACATTCCCGGCGGGTGTAACTAAACTTGTACATCTATCTAGATCCAGAGAAAACGGCTAAATGTTGCAGTGTGATTGCGGCCTTAAAGATTTTTTGAATGCCCAAGATACACCAGAATAATATGATTTAAACAGCGTTCTCACTGCGAATACCGCAATCGATTTATCGCCCTTTAAAAAACCATGTTTAAATATTAAATTTTTGAACGTCAGTTAAGGCGCCATGGTAGTGTATTGGGTAAGACAATTTCTTCTCACTCGAACACGCGGGGTTTGAATCTGCTGTCAGGACTACTTTTTTTTTTTTTTTTTTAACCCGAAGCTTTATAATAACAAATACAGAACACAGTTTAACGATGATTTAAAAAAAAAAATTATTAAAGTGTATCACAAGTGAGTCTTGAAGGCCTTGCCTCTCTTGTTTGTTTTAGTTTCGAGGAGGTGTCAGTCAAAGCGTACAGATTGATCCATGTGTGTTGTAACACATCTGCTTTTGGGAGAGAGAGACAGACAGACAGACAGAGACAGAAAGACAGACAGAGACAGAGACAGAGAGACAGGGAGAGACAGAGAGAGAAGGAGCATATGCCTGACCTTCGTACAAACCCAGCACGCTGGTCAGGTCTTGAGACCGTACCCCCCTTTTTTCATTTTTTTTTCATCAAACACTTTTAACATAAGATGAAATAAAACAATGAAACAAAATTAACCAATAACTTACTATTTGACAACACTTCACTTCCTTTAGTTTCGGAAACAATGTCAGCATCTTTGAGACTGTTAATAAATTTATTACTTAAAGCTAACGAATTGACCCGTAACTTAGGCAGTTCCCTTTATCGCGCTTGTGGACGGACACGCGCGTGTGTGTGTATGTCGACACAATTATATGTATACCTATATGTCCCTATGCATTTAATTCAAAGTTCTTTGATCTTAAGTAATATTATGTCTGTATGCACATATCTTATGTAAGTGTATGTGCCTGAAATAGTGTTCTCCGTTAATTAACTTGCCATTTCGCATAGTGATTCCATGGTTGTGCATTGTTTACTGATGTTCACTGACATCTCCGCCTCTTTGTTGGCCAAGGTCGGTCGGACTGTCTTGCTGGGCATGACTTAACACTTCTCTCTTTCTCTCTCTCTTGGCTTTTCTCTCCACCACAGGTTTATTCTTCATTTTGTTTCACTTTATTAATGTCTTAGTTTTGTTGAAATTCATGTATGGTCAGTTTCAAACTTCTAGTTATGATGACATTGGTCATATACTTATAATATACATGCATCAGGACAGGACTTTGTATAAGATTTTCTTATTGTCATGTTCATCAGTAACTGTGTTGTATTGTGATATGTTCCGAATAGAATACCCCAACCGGTTATAAACCAAGTAAGTGTTTCCATAACCCACTAAATACTGACATGGATTACAGGATCTTTATCACGCGCATTTCATCCTCAGCGTGTGTAAACACACGCGAACGGGGTTCGGGTACTGGCAGGTCTGCACAAAATTATGTTGACCAGGGAGATCAGATGAAAAAAAAATTTTTTTTCTAACCCTCATTCCACAGGGGGACGTTACCTAGACTGAACCCTGGACACTCAGATCCTCTTCTTCTTCTTCTTCTGCGTTCACTCGTATGCACACGAGTGGGCTTTTACGTGTATGACCGTTTTTACCCCGCCATGTAGGCAGCCATACTCCGTTTTCGGGAGTGTGCATGCTGGGTATGTTCTTGTTTCCATAACCCACCGAACGCTGACATGGATTACAGGATCTTTAAAGTGCGTATTTGACCTTCTACTTGCATATACACACGAAGGGGGTTCAGGCACTAGCAGGTCTGCACGCACATATGTTGACCTGGGAGATCGTAAAAATCTCCACCCTTTACCCACCAGGCGCCGTCACCGTGATTCGAACCCGGGACCCTCAGATTGACAGTCCAAAACTTAACCACTCGGCTATTGCGCCCGTCGACGCTCAGATCGAATGTCCAACGATCAAAACCATTTGGTTATTGCACCCTTCCTCTCCTCCGCTTGTGAACTCTATAAATTTTTGAGGATGAAAGAAAAGGAGGGAGGTACAGAAACGTTTGTCTTCTTTCTTTCTTTCTTTTTTTTTTTTTCCTTCACAACAGTCTGCCTTTTTCTTGTTTTCTTTTGCGAGTTCGACGAGTCTGACAGCGGAGTTGGACTTTGATCATTGTAGTTTGTACTAGGTTGAATCCCCACAAAGTCTGGTGTATGAAAGATGGGGTGATTTTCCTCTTCTTTTTTTTTCTTTCTTTTTTTCTTTTTGGAAATGAGAAAGTTGACTTGACTTGACTTGACTTACCTTTAAAAAAAAAACAACCTGTAATTTTGGAAGAGACCGAAAAATGTATTTCAGCCTTACATCTTATCATTAATTCAGTTCAGACATAGCAAATGACCTATCAAAACTAGATACGATATACCACGTGCGCAGCTGTAGCTGTGATATAGGTGTGGTCGGAGACTATTCACGTTTAATTAAAGAAAGCCCGGGACTGGCATATCTTCAAAATCAGTTCATTCAAAAGAAGTGCTGGAAACTGATATGTTTTGGTTTCTTTGTTGGTTTCTTTGTTTGATTTTTAGCACTTTGTTGAAAGCAAGGAGGAGGTTGTATTTGAAAGTGGGGGAATTTATCAAATGGGAAAGATCACAAGATGACACGATCATCAATATAACTGTTTTTTGTTGTTGTTTTGGGGTTTTTTTGTGTGTTTTTTATCACTAGTCACACGTAGTTTAATTTCTGTTTACTTATATATATATATATATATATATATATATATATATATATATATATATATATATATATATTGTGTAAAAACTACTGTGTTCTGAAAGTGTTGTGGTTCGATTCCAATAGAGAGAGGGGAGCAGACAGGGGGATATAGGATCGACTGATGATGCACACACTCACTCTCTCCTCACATCAATAACAGGGCCACATGGAGTGGTTTTTATAGAGTGTTTACTTTACAATACAGCACACACACTAAGCAGTTCACCCTACTTAGCAAAAGCAACACACACTAAGGCAGCACACACTGCCTACTTCAAGTACTTCCTACAAGCAGCACCTACAAGCAGCATCTGTAAGCAGCACCTACAAGCAGCATCTATAAGCAGCACACCTGGAACACAAACACACAACCAAAACCGAGGTCAGATAAAATCTCAAATATCTGGACATCACTGACATAAAAGGCCTATACCCTCTCAGCACCTTTCATCACATGTCCACCAGTATGCACTCCTCTCACACATAGATCTATGTGTGGTAAAAACAAGCTTCATTAAGCTTACCTGCCACCAACAGTGATATACCATACTGTACACAAAACACATCACTGACCAATACAACACTGTGTTCAACACGTTACCCATCATTCAATTAAACTGTGTGTTACCATTACCAAACAAATCTCTTTGTCTTCACAAGGTATACCACCGACACAAGTACATGTCAGTGCTCTCCTTGTTAATCAACTCATTATTCCCATTACAATGTTCTTTCCCACTTTGTCTGAACAAAGTAAACCACCAACACATAGCGCAACTCCTACACATGTCATCACAACTACCAACAAATCAAACATGTGTTCCACAACACTTGCTGTTACCCCCATGTGCACACACATGAAAAACCTCAACACACACTGACTGCATTAGCCAATAGATCTGTTCAGTTCACACTGAACCAACACCACCTACTATATACAAAACAAGTAAGTAATACATCAAAAATACAGACCAAGATATCTGTAACAAAACAGAAGGGGGGGGGGGGGGGGGGGGGGGGACTCGAAAGATATAGGCCAGTACTTCCCTCAGAAGGTAGCTTTGATGATTAACACATTAACCCCTTTTCTTTCCACAAACCACAAGATCAACTTAAACTGGCTGTTCACCGACACAAACATAGTTTCCCAACACAACTAAGTTATCAACATAGCATAAACCCATTAAAAGTCATGTACTCACAGCCCATCAAGGATTTACTTGCACCTCACATCACTGATCAGTCAGTCACCCTGTGTCAGCCAGTTTTTCTGGGAGACCACTGAGAACTGGCTGTGCTGACTGGTTTTATCCCTTCCCATAACATACTGTGCATACTAATGCAAGCTACAACACTCACTCCCCCAACTAGCTGAACTGAAATAACCAATCTTTGCTTGTCCTAGTGACGCTATGTGAATGACTGACAGATTCACTGCTTAATCCCAATTCGTCCAATCCAACAGATTGATCTGATTTGCTACAATTCAGCCCACTTATTTATACATTCTGTGACAAGTTCACACGTTTACGTCACAAAGAGATTGGGGAGACAGGACAATACAACTCTTTGCATGTTAGCTGGCGTGATCAAAGTTCACATTAGCATAGATTCTCCCTAGCTTACATTCCAAAGTCCCGCCATCTACCTCAGCCGTGTTCGTGAAAGGGGAGATGGGGAACGTTTTGAAAGACAGGCCGCCACACGGGATGTTCCGACATGCCGACACAAGTCCGTTTCAAACACACCGACATCTAGTTCAGCACGGAGATTGCGGCAGCCATCACACAACTGCACGTGTTCCTACAGCTGGGGCGGGTGACGTGGCATCAGTGACCAAAGGCTGTCGACTAGGGAGTGGGGGTAAGGGGTTTGGGGTGGGGGGTGGGGGGTGGAAGGAGGGAGGATGGCGTGGTGTCGGCGCGACCTCAAAGACTGGACTTTGGACAGAGCGGGAAGGGAGATAAGAAGGGGTGGGGGGGGGGGTGTGGGGGGTGTGAAGGGATGGAGAGGGAAGGGGGACAGAGTGTGGGTGGTGGTGGTGGTGGTGGGGGGTGGGGTGGTGACACTGTTGGCACACTATAACAATTGTATAATTTGATACAGATTATATCATCAACATATCTCCATGCCCTAACATGAGTCAAAGGACTAGGCATAAATATTATCTTTTTTTCCTTGTGTGTGTGTGTGTGTGTGTGCGTGTGTGCGTGCGTGTGTGTGTGTGTGTGTGTGTGTGTGTGTGTGTGCTTGTGAGAGATAGAGAGAGAGAGAGAGAGAGAGAGAGAGAGGGAGTGTGTATGTGCTCGGTGTGTGACTGTATGTGATTGTGTGTTCGTGTGCGTGTACGTGCATACGCGTAAGTCGGCAGTCTGTGTATGTATTTGCATGCATCCGTGTGTGCGCGCACGCATGAGAAAGAGACAGAGAGTGGTGGGGGTTGGTGGGGGCCGTGGGGGTGGGGGGTAAAAATAAAAAAGGGAAAAATGAATAAGTAAAGATACAGAAAGAGATATAGATACTGACATAGGTATAAAGAATCACTGACAGTAAATCACGTTGAAACTGTTTTACTTTTTGAATAAAAGAACATTATAAAAAAAAAAGAAACAAAAACAAACAAACACACACACACACACACACACACACACACACACACACACACACACACACACACACACAAAAAAAGAAGTATCTACCACTAATATTTCTAAGTTCTGTATCTCATCACTTCCGATCTATTTCCAGTATATGCACACACTTGAATAGCTGAAATGTTGGTTTCTGATTGTACATTAAAATTTTTGATAAAGGACATTCTTTCTTGCAGTCAAATACAACACATTGACTGAAATACAGCTTTGCTTTGCTTCCTAATAAATACAAGCACTGAACAACTCTATACGTTATGATCATTTTAGAACTGAGACCAGGTATGGAATACAGGGGTTTGCAGATTACCTTTGGTACACAGGATAAGATTTTCGAGTAAAACACATTTCGTCTTCGTAAAAAGAAGACAGTAACCTAGAAAGCAGTCTTAAAAAAGCAACTAAACATCAATGTAAACTTAAACTCAATGATTTGTTGTGCTTCCCCGTCCTCCTCCCAGTTCATTTGATCACCACCAACATTTCCTCATCCTCCTCGGCTTTTTTCCTTCATCTTCTTCTTCTTTTCCTTCTGCACATTGTTCTTGTACTTCTCTTCTTCTTCTTCCATGGATGTTGGACTGATCTTTGTTTCCTTCGTTTGGCATGTGCCATCAATCTGATGCAGAAATCAGCCCAAGTCGCTGAGCAGCTTGTGTCTTGATGACTTTTCGATCGGGTTTTCCCGTACCAGTCTCAGGGTATGAATCAAACTTCAGAAAGTAGCGAGGACAGGCTGACTGTGGGTCATCCTTCGACACAAACATTCCTTCAGCGAACTGACGGACCTGCTCCATGGACGCGCCATCTGACTTCAGTACCACACAGGCACACAGCTCTTCATGCAAGAGGGTATCAGGCACCCCAATGACGATGACATCATCAACTCCTGGACATTCTCGGAGACGTTTTTCGATCCATGAGGGGTAGACGGCGTAGATACCTCTCATGATGGCATCACTTCCTCTTCCGTCGACAATCAGATGACCTCGTTCATCCAGCCGGCCCACATCCCCGGTTCGAAAGAAACCGTCTTCAGTGAAGGCATCAGCCGTGGCCTTGGGATTGTTGAGGTAGCCTTTCATCATGCTCAGCCCTTTGACAAGGATGTGACCGACCTGACCAGGGACACATGGCTTGGCCTCATCTTCCACGCTGACGATCTTGACTTGAAGGTCTGCGAACGGTTTTCCTGAATCATGGTCAGTGAAGGTCTGGCTGTCAGTTACCACCAGTGCACCTATGATTCCAATGTCAGTCAGCCCATACTCGATAAGGACGTTGTGAGCCACCTTGAGGCCTGCTTGAACTATGAACTGCTGGATTGGTAAACTACCCAGCGCCACCGTATCCATTCGCCACGTGGATGAAACCATGGCTGTCTGGCTTTTTTGGCTTCCAGTCTCCATTATTTCAGCTAATTTGGGAAGATAAACAGGCGAAATGCCGGCTGTGTCGCACTTCTCCTCTTGGATACTGGTCCAAAGAAACTGAGGCATGTCCTCGGGAATCCCTGCTCTCATGTCGCACGTGACATAGGTGGTACCGGATACAACAGAGAATATGACATAACCACCCAACCACCCCATCTGGCCTGTATTGAGGTGTACCTTCTCACCAAATACTTTTTTGATGAAAGGTTTGTTATGTAGTATAAAATGAATCAAAGTCCCTTGATTCCCGATGACCAGCTTTGAAAAACCTGTGGAGCCAGAAGTGGTAAAGAAACAGAAGTCATCTTCGGGTTTGACTTCCTCAGCTTGAAACCATTCTTCCTGTGCCTTCAGCTGGCCAATGAAATCCCCCCTCCCCTCATTCTCCACACGTCGGACAAATACCACCGTCTGTACACAGGCCAGCTGTGAAGACGTCACGCGCTCCTCATCATCCATGACCACGTGATTCTTCAGCACGTTCCAGGGACTTCCTGTGATGTCAGGATCCATGAGAATGGCAGGGGCACGAGACTGGGTGATTGTGTTCAACAAGTCTGACCCATCAGCCATCAGACACTGTCCATTGACAGATGCCGCTCCAGCCATCCAGATGCCTGCGTCACACACCATCCTCTCAGGACTGTTGGGTAGAGTGTTGATCACCAGATCCCCACGTGCTATCCCCTTGCCCCTCAGGACGGCAGCAAAGCGACCAGCCAGCGTGTAGAGAGAGGCCCAGGTCAGCACATTGCGCCGCTGATTCTTGTCTCGGAAGATGAAGGCTGCAGACTCAGGTTTCTCCTGTGCCCAGTGCTGCAAAACTTCTGGCATGGTCTGGAACTGGGGCATGGTGGATGTCATCTGGTGGACTTTGGCTTATGAGCTATGCATGACAAAAGGGAAAAAAAGTGCAATGTTATCAATCTGAAGGTACATTAGCATAAATACAATTGTAAACTTCGTAGACAATGAAAAGAAGAAAAAAATGTTCTAAAGATACAGAAAGTTTAAGTGAAAAAAACAACCAACCCACAGTAACTTGCAAAATAAACCAGCCAGAGAAATAATGATCATGCGAGAGATATGAATTACTTCTAACTGACCACACAATGTTTTTTTTAACACAATATCGCCTGGTTGTATGTCAATGATTAAGACGGAAATTATTTATTAAAGAATATCTCATTTTGAAATGAATTCTCTCTCTCTCTCTCTCTCTCTCTCTCTCTCTCTCTCTCTCTCTCTCTCTCTCTCTCTCTCTATATATATATATATATATATATATATATACTGTACATCGCCTTGCATTCATAAAAAGATATTGTTATTAATCATTACTAAATCTCAGTCAAATATTGCAAGTCATAACTATGAAGTCGGATACTGTGTCTGTATTCACTCCAAACTTATGCCATGATTTCTCCTCATTTTATACCATAAGATAATGTACACTGTTTGTGTGCTCAGCTTTCAGCGTTTAGCAACACAAAATACGCTGTGTGTACATACACTTCCAAGACAAATGCTAAAAAAAAAAAAAATCAAAAAAAAAAAATCTTATTTCATTCCAGAAGTTACATAGGGTGCCGTTTACTATCTTACTTTTCCCTTAGAACAATGTCTGGTTTTTAATCATCAAAGATAAAGCGATTTTCAAAGCGACTTGCCTTGGTTATTAAAAACATTTACTCCGTGAATTAAGTTTGCTTTTTATTACAATCAGAACGTGTTGGGCTACAGTCAATGCCAAGTAAACTATCATGGCAAAGTTTGTATTTTTCTGCATTTAGTACAGTATTCTAATGGTAAGTTTTATCCTCAGTTGATTGACGTCCCAAATCTATATATTTAGGTAGCTTTAGATTTTATCTTAATTGAAGTAATGCAACTAGCAGCTGTACCAAAATAATTATGTTTCAGTATAACTGTTGTGACTGTGTCAGGCTGGTTTTAAAAACGTCGAAATAAATGCTCTTTTTCTGTGCTTGATTTCCCCCTCATTCTTATCAAAGAAAGTCTCTATATGTTGAGTGATGGCCTAGAGGTAACGCGTCCGCCTAGGAAGCAAGAGAATCTGAGTGCGCTGGTTTGAATCACGGCTCAGCCGCCAATATTTTCTCCCTCTCCACTAGACCTTGAGTGGTGGTCTGGACGCTAGTCATACGGATGAAACGATAAACCGTGGTCCCGTGTGCAGCATGCTCTTAGCGCACGTAAAAGAACCCACGGCAACAAAAGGATTGTTCCTGGCAAAATTCTGTAGAGAAATCCACTTCGATAGGAAAAACAAATAAAACTGCATGCACGCAGCAAAAAAACAAAACAAAACAAAAACACACAAAAAAAACGCCGCGCTGTCCCTTGGGAGAGTTGCCTGAATTTCACACATAGAAATCTGTTACCAGACAGCGGAGCCAAACGGGCCCCACATAGGTCCCACATGGTTAACCAGATGGATCCCACTTGGACTAACCATGTGGGCCCCACTAAGATTCGCAACGGGGTTTCCAAGTGGGACCCACATGGGTTTCTGCTGGGATCCCAGTGGGCAATCCCATATCTGTGATGGGCAGCCCATCAAAATCCCATCTCTGATGGGCTTACCACATGAAAACCATAATTATGGGGTTTGGTGGTATTTTGATGGGCTGTCCCATGTCCCATGTAGTATTTTGATGGGCTGCCCCATGTCCCATGGTATTTTGATGGGCTGTCCCATGTCCCATATAGTATTTTGATGGGCTGTCCCATGTCCCATGTGGTACTTTGATGGGCTGTCCCATGTCCCTTGTGGTATTTTGATGGGCTGTCCCATGTCCCATGTGGTATTTTGATGGGCTGTCCCATGTCCCATGTGGTATTTTGATGGGCTGCCCCATGTCCCTGTGGTATTTTGATGGGCTGTCCCATGTCCCAAGTGGTATTTTGATGGGCTGTCCTATGTCCCAAGTGGTATTTTGATGGGCTGTCCCATGTCCCAAGTGGTATTTTGATGGGCTGTCCTATGTCCCAAGTGGTATTTTGATGGGCTGCCCCATGTCCCAAGTGGTATTTTGATGGGCTGCCCCATGTCCCTGTGGTATTTTGATGGGCTGTCCTATGTCCCATGTGGTATTTTGATGGGCTGCCCCATGTCCCATGTGGTATTTTGATGGGCTGCCCCATGTCCCTGTGGTATTTTGATGGGCTGTCCTATGTCCCAAGTGGTATTTTGATGGCTGTCCCATGTCCCTGTGGTATTTTAATGGGCTGTCCTATGTCCCAAGTGGTATTTTGATGGGCTGCCCCATGTCCGTGGCATTTTGGTATTGATTATGATCACACACACACAAACACACACACATTTTTGAAAAAAAACAACAACAGGAGTTTTATTTGAATAAGATTACATCACATGGTAGAAAATCATTTTCACAAAAAAAACAAAAAAACAAGGTCAGTGACATTTTTACAATTTCACTCCATGACATTTTACATAATTTATCTCTGCTTCATCAGCAACATCAAATGTAGTTCAGACACCTCAAATGCCAAATCATAAAGCTAACCTTTAGGCAAACATCCCAATGTGGCATTCATAAGAAAAAGTATTTCTTTATAAACAGAAGTGCAGTTAAGGCAGCCAAGAATACTCCTTTTTTTAAAAAAGAAGAAAAGAAAAAAAAGAAAATGCTTATCTTGAAATACATATTGCTATACAACATCAGAGCACTGTACATTGTGAATCAAGCATCGTCATACAAAACTCACAAAAAATCAATAGGTAGCAAGCATTAATTGCAACTTTCACTTTCTGAATAAAAGAAAAAAACAAACAAATGACCTGAAACATAACAGATGTCATAAATAAAAGTCACTATCAATCTTCTCAAAGACGCAACTGAACAGAAGGCTGAAAAGGAAAGCATCTTCCATACATGCAGCCTGTGAAGCAAGCGGTTATATATATATATATACATATATATATATATATATATTTTTTTTTTTTTTTTTTTTTTCCATTTCTTTTCTTTTTTTAAATTTCATCTCTGTCAGTTGATAGTTAGGATGTGCCAGAGTGTGAAAATCATTCAATATGAAATAGTGTTAGATTTATTTTGGTGACATGGTATAAATAACATTTACATTTCCCAATGTAGTTCTGTTCTAATGAGTTAATTTGGTGAAATATCAGTTGAAACAACAATTAAAAGGGTGCTCATTTTCACAGATCTCAAGTGGAAAATCAATTGTGCTGTATCTTGACTTGATTGTCTATTGGTCTTGTGAATTTTGTCACAGTGCAACTGTCCTGGATTTCTCACTCAGTACATTACATCTTAACATTACATCTTAACATTACACACATACATACATAACTACATATCTATCTGTCTGCCCTAGGTTCCCTGCACAGAGTTCTTTATATTGTTCATATTATATATATATATATATTAAAACATCATTCAAGTGGTAACAATAAAGTCATTGAAGTGAAATGCATTTCTCTTTAACCTTGAAAGACTATATTGTGAACAACTGTTTCGCTGCAAAAAAAAAAAAAAAAAAAAAGGTGTGAAAAGCTTATGAAATCAAGCTGATAAATATGGTGACATATTAAAATACACAAGAAGAACACATGTTGAAGAAAATCTGATAATTTCTCTCTGAGATAATAAAGTTGTTCTGATTCTGATATATTCGAAAAAAAAAATCATAAAAAATAATATGTACTGGTTATGTACAATGATTCTGGTAACTCACACTCTTTTTCAATCATTACAGTTCTTACATGCATTCATGAGCATGAGACATTTGAGTGAACAAACAATACTGTGTACAAGATCTGTTTATTTGAGAGTGAGAGAGAGAACGAACACACCCAAGTAAGTGAGAGGCACAATTTAAAAGCCTACGTAGGCTACATGTAAGAAAAACAAGAATATTACTTTAATTATCATTTTGTGATTGAAATGGCACGTTCCGTCATATCCATGCACACATAACCTGAAGTGTCTAATATCGAAAACAATGTTGAATTAAACCCCACAATATGAAAATGAAGAAACTCTCCTCACCCAGCTTAAAACCACTGGTTTCACTTGGGCTTCACATGGGCTTTACCAAGTAAGACAAGGGCCAGTGTGTTGCGTAAGTGGCCACCTGTCTCTCGTCAAGTGGGGAACAGATCACTCAGGTGGGCAGCCCAGCACGGAAGAATTGCATCCTCTGTTCTCAAGTAACTTGAGCAAACCTATGTGGGTCCCAGCTTCTAGGTGGGCTTTATGCTGTCTGGGAAGATTTGTTTCGTGTTCTCTCTCTCTCTCTCTCTCTCTCTCTCTCTCTCTCTCTCTCTCTCTCTCTCTCTCTTATGTGTGTGTGTGTGTGTGTGTGTGTGTGTGTGTGTGTGTGTGTGTGTGTGTGTGTGTGAAGAAATTCAATATCAAATTTCAAATTCACATGACAGGTCATAGTATTCAGATCTATATTAAATTGTATGATATGAATAATATTTATTCAACCCACACAAGTTCTGATCTTGATTATAACTTGAAGATGATATCAAGTTGACAGGATCTGTTGTTCAGGATGGCTGTGTTTCAAAGGCGTGTGACACTGTGTTGTCTAGCCTGGTGTCGTTGAAACAAAATGTTGCCCTTGGATGTTGCGAGCACGCGCTTTGAATATGTATAAATATATGTGCGCAATTGATTTTTGCCCATGACCTTCAGGGCTCAGCCAATAGATCTATAAAGTCCACTCGTAGGATTGATTTTGGTATTTTCCGAAAAAGATCACTTGGGCGAATGAACAAAATCAAAGCCCTGAGCACTGAGAGTAAAACACACAAGCTTTTTTTATGTATTGAGTATAATTTCAAATGTAATATTTAAGATGAGAAAGATCAGGCCGTCAAGAGGGCGCTAGCCAGGGGGACAAAGGGGAGGTTACCTACTTTCGGGAGGTTATCGGCCGTAGTACTTTCGTTTTCTCCGCATAGGCGGATAGTAGTTTGCACAGGACAGGAATGTCTGACCCCTGCCGGAGTCTGCACT
>NC_134879.1:53860855-53910855 GCF_041734735.1 Babylonia areolata | reverse complement strand
ACCCAACACTCGTATTTTTTTAAATAGCTGTTGTTTGTTTGTTTTTTGTTGTTTTTTTTACAGGACTTTTCATATTTTGTTATCGTGGCTGGTGCGGGTCTTTTTCTGTTTACTGTTGTAAGGTGTGTTTTTTTCCATTCCTTGTCGCTTTAAAGTTTAATATCAGATCTGTTCGGTTGGTCAATGCATTCTAGTGTGTTTGTACATTGTAACTGGTTAGGGAAATGGATGAATGAACGAGAAAAGCAAGGGGAAAAAACAGAAAAAAGAAAAGCAGAAGTAAAGAAAGAAAGAAAGAAAGAATGTACATGAACATGCCAGTCCCTGAACCTCCTTCGTGTGTATATGCACGCAGAAGATATACGCACGTTAAAAATCATGTAGTCCATGTTAGCGTTCGCTGGGTCATGGAAACAAGAATATACCCAACATGCACATCCCCGAAAACAGAGTATGGCTGCTTACATGGCGGGGTAAATAAACAAAACAGTCATACACGTAAAATGTTAAATGTTACATGTTTGTCTCGGTCTGTATATATGAGTGCTCAGTTGAAACTAACGGATGATGACACAGGACTGAAACGAATGACTGAGCGCCCAATGGCAGTCGTCAGTCGGCTCTACCCAGGTAGAGAGCCTGTTGTGCAAATGACCCCGAGTTTGTAAAGCGCTTAGAGCTTGGTCTGCGACCAAAGATAGACACTATACAAGTATCCATATAAAATGAAACGCGACAAAAGAAACTGTCATGCATGAAAAACACCTATTAACGGGAAACAACCCAGTACAGTAAGAATGTATGAGTGCTGAGTAATGACCCTTGGGGGGACGGGGGAAGGAAGATGGCGGAGAACTGAGGCGGAGAGAGATAAATTTGACTCCGTACTGTGAACAAGTTATGCCTTATGGGCTGTTGCTGTTGAATGCATGGTCTACACAACCCTCGCACTGATGACATAACAGAGAGAGACAGAGAGACAGATGAGAGAGACAGAGAGAGAAAGAGAGAGAGGCACAGACGGCCGGAGACAGAGAATGTGCACAAATGATGAACTCAAAACGTGACACCAATCGCCAACAACACGATCGAAACAGGACGAAACAGGATGCGGCATTATTTCACGGCATGGCGCCCGTCACCGCACCAGCGGCAGCCACCGTGACCCGACCGGCCATAGAGGACATCAGGAATCTCCCTCACGCCCCTTCATCGCTTCACAGCGGTCCCTGGCTGATCGTAACGGCATCGATCACAGCCATTAGCACAGCCCTGGCCACTACATGAGCACAGTGCTGTATTCCCAACAGGGTCCGCACGCTCCGTCAGTCAATCCATTCACTCTGTCGTCATCGAGTTTCCCGTCTGTGCCCCCACCCGCACCCCTCCCGGCCCCCCTCCCTCCCTATCCACCTGGTGTGGGGGTTTCTTTCTTTTGTGGTGTTCCGTTGGCTCTTCCCCATGGTTGTTAACAAGATCTAGGGAAGTCAATCTTCTGGGTGGAGAGAGGTATTCAAAGTTCCAGACTTGCCAGCACTGACGCACTCGCGGAGACTCTTAACGATCATGACGTCCATGCTCACCCTACCCTACCCCCCACTTACAGTGCCTACGGGTCCTGATCTAACGATCATAACTTGCACATCCAATCTGCCCACTTACACTGATGCCCCCCCGGGCCAATACCCACGGACGAGGCCCGCAGCCCCCCGCCCTCCCCATCCCCTCCCAGACCCCGAAACTGCCGCGGCTCATCAGCCAGACTGACATTATGATGATTTATCTAGCTCCCTGTCGCTTTGAACGAGCTGCACGGACCGCAGTGATCGAAGTTGGCGAGCTGCTCGCGATTTGATGAAGACATAGCGCTCGTGAGAGCTGAGTGAGTGCATGCGAAGCTGGACTGGTTCTTGAAAACAAGAAAAGGACTTTATGCTTTTATGTCAGGTGTGCTCTCGTGTGCATTAACGTGTTAAAAAGTAGTGGATTAAAAAAATAAAAAAGGCTTTATCCATCACTGAATTATACTATTATTCCCGTGTGCACACTCTTGTCTAAAGGACGTTCCGTGTGGGAGAGTAAGGTGATAGCACATGTTTATAAAACATGTTTATGAAATACGATTATACACATTCAATGAGAAGTGGAGGTTGTTCCAAGATCAAGACTATGTAGAGAGCTTGTTTTTCTTTTATTACGGCTATCCGAAGAAGCCCATGAGGGCCGCGAAAATTTAAAGATGATTCAAGAAGAAATTTGTGTGTGTGTGTGTGTGTGTGTGTGTGTGTGTGTGTGTGTGTGTGTGTGTGTTTAATAATACGTGACATAAAAGAGGGCAATACACAGAGCAACAGCAGTGATATTCCTTTCCATACCACCGTATATGTGATATTTATAGAAACAGAACACATCGCATATCCCCAAGCAACGTCCCCCCCATGCTATTTAACAAATATGGTGGTAGAGCACAGTTAGCCTATATTTTCTTCTCCCTCCTAGACAGATATCGATTTGTTGGCTGGGGACGAGCTAGCCGTCATATTTTACGCGCTTTGTCAGTTTCAGAAACTTGCAGTCAGAAAGTTCAGAACCTCCTTTGCTAGAGAGGATGAGCCAACAATACTCGATCATATTAAACGTAGTCTCTATATCGTGCCATAATATGCTACTGCAGACACAACTTTCAGTCATAAAATGTTACTACGGTTTCAAACCATGAAAAAACAAACAAAACAAAAACCGCATCAAACCCGAAGAAAAGAAAGAACTCCGGAAAGAAATTATTGAAGAGAGAGAGACAGAGAGAGAGAGAGAGAGAGAGAGAGAGAGAGAGAGAGAAGATATTCAAAAACTTTATTACTCAAGGATCAAGATTTTAGGCACCACCCAGTCTTCCAATCTGTCCTTGTGACAACAATAACAACATTAACGATAACGACACAAAAATACTAATTTTGTTAACACTGCTACATCCACTGCTACTACAACGAAGAATGATCACCACCATCATCATTAACATCGTAAAAAGTAATAAAACGAACGCATTAAGAGAGAGAGAGAGAGAGAGAGAGAGAGAGACAGACAGACAGACAGAGACAGAGACAGAGAGGGACAGAGACAGAGAGAGAGAGAAAATTAGCATCGAATTCCGATCTACGAAATTTCTACACAGAAAGAAAGAGAGCAAATAACGTTGAATCAAACTGGCTAAGACAATCTCAATAAAACATCTTTATCTGATAAATACGAAAGAAAGAACGAACAAACCGAAGAATGAACGAGAGATTAAAAAAAAAAAAAAGAAAAAAGAAGAAAAAAAAAAGAGAAGCGAATGGAAGAAAGAAAGAAAAAGGAATGAAAGAAGAAATGAAAGAAACAAAGAGATAAAGACACGAAACAACAAAAAAAGAGGGCAGATAGAAAGAAACAAAGTAGAAAGGAATGTAGAATGTGAGAGAAAAGAAAGAAAAATAAAGTGAAGATGAGTCACATAATCTCTCTCTCTCTCTATATATAAATATATATACATGGCAAAAACCTCGTCGCAGATCTAGCATGCATACATATATTACGCATTTACACAAAACGTTTACCCGAAGGTGGGAAAAAAAACCCCAACTGTAAACAGAAACCTCTCATGGACGTCCGATTTCCACCCACGCCCTCTTCTGTGTTAAAAATAAAAAAAAAAAAAAAAAAAAATCTGCTGTGACGATCAATCATCCGCTGACCATGAAGGTATTGATCGTACGTGGCTGGCCGGAGTGTTGACGCCAGTCATGGCCATTCCCATGCCCACTATAGTGTCTGGTAAGCACTGCGTGCCGTCAATCATTCTCTCCATCTACTCTGTCTGTCTCGCCAGCCTGTCTCCCCTGGGAGTTGGCGTGTAGAACATGCTATTTTCGACAGGGTAAGGCCAAGCTTGCCAGGAGTGGGAGAAATTATACAAGGTTGCTGGACCTGCCTGGAAAGTGATGATCGTGATGTGTGGGGTGGGGCTGGGTTGGGTTGGGCGATGTAGGTGTGGTCAGGGAAGGGAGTCCTCAGATTTTCTTTCAGTTTGTTTTGCTAGGATTAACATCAGATACTGTATTCTACGTGTGTGTGTGTGTGTGTGTATTTGATATGTCTCTTCCATTACACTGCTCTTATTTTATTGTCCACTGGATATATATATATATATATCTCAAATGCTCAATTCCAGATCTTTTTCTAAATCCTTTGTTTACAGGTATGGTTTTTTTTTGTTTTTTTTAACAGTTATGTAGCAATCTATTCAAAAAGTGTGCGTGTGTGCGATCGTGTGTGTGTATAATTAAATAACAGTCCCTTGTTTTAGTATAAACGATTTTTATCCTTTCAACCAAAGCTGATTAAACAAGTGTGTTCAGCTGACTTTATAAGCACAAGAGAAAATCACCACTTGAGAAGTGCATTTTGCTGCGGTGTCACTAAAACTCGAAAAGACGCGAAAAGACACGAAAAGACGCGAAAAGACACGAAAAGACATGTGAAAAAAAATGTGAAAACGCGAAAAGACATCCGAAAAGAATGTGAAAATGCGAAAAGACACGAAATGTGTCTTACTTAAAAGACGCGAAGAGACACGAAAAGACATCTGAAAAGACATCAGAATAGATATTCCAGGACTTTTCACATTCTTTTCCGGTGTATTTTTGTGTCTTTTCGCATTTTAGTATGACCCTTTTGCTGCACTGGAATCGTGTTGGGCGTTTCATGGAACACAGGTGATCAGGTGCTGGGGCTGGACGTGTGCGTGACTCAGTACACATCACCGCCAAAGACCTGTTATCAGTCAATTCGTGTCAGTGGATGGAAACGTACAGTCATGTAGAAGGGGGAGGGAGAAGACAGGGAGAGTTGTAACGGTTCATTGAGCAGAGAGACGTCAGCAACTGTCAATAATCCTCAAACGTGCTGATGTCGCAGCAAGGGCTGGAGTGCTATCCGCTTTTCTCCAAGTTGATGGAAACGGGAATGAGTCACTGAGAATTAAATATCTAACAAGTGCAGTAAAGCCTTGCTGAGACAAAGAGACATAACTGCAAATCACCACTGTTTGATACTCCTATTCAGCTGGGTCTTGATCTGGATGCTTGGTTTGTCGAAGGAAGCCATACATAATGCAAATGATGTCATTGACGAAACTCTGCAGAGAGCAGAAATACAAAAAAGAAAAAGACACTACTTTTCTAAATAATGGAATTGTTTGTTATGAATTCATCAGCCCTTTTATACATCCTCCTTTTTCCAGCTTGCTTGAGGTAAACAAGAGGTACAGAAAGCAAGACCATAAAAGATAGGAGGTCACAACATTTTACATGAACACACATATGACATTGTTGCTTATAGTCCAGCCGATGCACAGTGCCGTATCAGACTGATCAACTACGAAAATAAAAAGCATGCAACTGCATTAAACACAAAACTGTCACATCTGAGAAAACAACTAATGCAATGGCAGAAAAAAAAAACAAAAAAAAAACAAGAGAGGCAAGGCCTTCAAGACTCACTTGTGATACACTTTAAAAAAAAAATCCAAGCTTTTTATGTATTGAGTATAATTTCAAAATGTAATGTTTAAGATGAGAAAGATCAGTTTAAAGCAAATTAACTCCCCTAGCATTAATTACAGAGTAATTTCCCTTTTTTTACTATCTGCACCAAAACGTTTGCAAAATAAATAAAACTTCCATGCTTAGCAAAAGAAGTTCCTGTTTGAACAAAAAATGATAATAATGACTGCTCTAGTTGTTGGGTCAGAATATCAGATCAAAGTGCCAAGTTTAGAGAATACAAAAAATATAAATATAACAGTAAATGCAGTTTGCATATAATCAGGCTTCATTCTTTATTTTTTTTGTGCCCATCCCAGAGGTGCAATATTGTTTTAAACAAGATGATTGGAAAGAACTGAATTTTTCCTATCTTTATGCCAAATTTGGTGTCAACTGACAAAGTAGTTGCAGAGAAAATGTCAATGTTAAAGTTTACCACGGACACACAGACAACCGAACACTGGGTTAAAACATACTCACTTTGTTTACACAAGTGAGTCAAAAAACCACCAGTTTGAATTCTTTCAAGACTGTACAATGCTCATTGGTTCCATACAAACAAAACATGTGAATCTAAAAGCTAATACAATGAAGCACAGGTGTGCTTATATGAATGGAAACAAAATTTAAGGATACATATGCTAAATCGCAAGGACTATTCAATCCACTGTACAGACAAAATACTTTCTTCTCTCAACAAGAGAAACTGAAGGGTTTCTTTTTTGTTGTTTGTTTTGCAATGCTAGATCCTGGCTGCAACAAGCCAACTATATTACACACAGATATACCTCTCTCAATATACACATACATACAAAAAAGAAAAACAATATTATTGTTGTTTTTAGCCCAGCTGACTGCAGGGCCATATCAGGGCTGAAAACACTATCAACCCTATAGAACCTGGGGAAAAAACAAATAAAACAAAAACAACAACTTGAAAAGAAACTGAGTGCAAATATAGTCATATTCATGCACATACAAAAATCCAGTAACAAAGAGAGTGATACAAGACAGAAATTTCAAGCACAGAATTTAAAAAGACAGAGATACTGTCTGTACTGAAACCCCCCCCCCCAGTATATCCCCATGGGGGAAAGGAGAAACAAACTGTGTCTGTGACAGCATGTGTGCGAACATGCACACACTAATGTGTGAATAATTAAAATTGAGTACTATTTCACGGAACATTCGGAGAGACGTCCTCTAAAGCTCTTCTGTATCTTTGGTCTTGGTGGCAGTTTCAGTTTTAAGTTTCAAAGAGGTGCTACACCATATCTGCTGTATAAAAAAAAAAGAAAAAAAAAAAAGGGAGCAGATGCCTGATCTTTGTGTAAACCCAGTGCACTGATAACGCCTCGACAGCCTACCCCAGGTTTGTATAAAAGGAAACGAAGGAAGGGGAAAAATTGTGCTAACGGTTAACAACTTTGCTAAAAATCCATTTAATAAACAGTGTTAATTACCGATTTGAACAAAGTATGCCTACATACAATACAGAATTACATAATTCCTGTCTGACTAGATTTCAATTTCAATAACTAAACGTTTGACTGGGATCATATAATCATGAATATCTACCACAACAGTATGTCTTTTGGGCATCTGATTTATTGTCCACTGCGAATGTGAGTACGATTGTTTATACACAATCATCTGTCTGGGTTTTCAATTTGTGTGGCAGTGGATGGAGCATACAGTCACATGAAAGACAGAAGGTGAACAGAGGAGAGAGGGGGCAGGGAGAACTGGGTGAAAAGCTCATGTGCAAAGAATAGCTGGCAAATGTCAGTAATCCGTTTGTGTGCATGTGCCGCAGCACATAGTGAGGGCAAATGTCAGTAATCCGTTTGTGTGCTTATGCCACAGCACAGAGGGGGGGCAAATGTCAGTAATCCGTTTGTGTGCTTGTGCCACAGCACAGAGGGGGGGCAAATGTCAGCAATCCGTTTGTGTGCTTGTGCCGCAGCAAAGAGGGGGGGCAAATGTCAGCAATCCATTTGTGTGCTTATGCTACAGCACACAGTGGGGGCAAATCCAATCCTCTCTCAGCTGATGGAAATGGGAATGAGAATCAAATATCAAAAAAGGTTTTGCTCAGACAGTTTCAGTTTCAGTAGCTCAAGGAGGCGTCACTGCGTTCGGACAAATCCATATACGCTACACCACATCTGCCAAGCAGATGCCTGACCAGCAGCGTAACCTAACGCGCTTAGTCAGGCCTTGAGAAAAAAAGAAAAAGAAAAAAAGGTGAATAAATAATAGATAAGTGTACATAAATAAATAAATAATAATTATAATATAAAAAAGGTAGTAATAATAATAATAAATAAATAAATAAAGACACACAACTTCAAACCACCCCTATTTAATGCTTCTATTCAAGTAGGTCTTGATCTGGATACATCTTTGTCGCAAGAAGCCATAGATAATGCAGACCATATGCAAACAAATATATTTATAGATTGGCAGAATGACAGCAGTAGCAGAGGTGGAAGAACAGCTATGGATATTGTATCAAAAAAACAAACAACAAAAACCCAGCAAACTTACACACAAATAGCAAAATAGATGATGAATACACACACAGATGCATGCGTAACTTCATGAACCATGAATTTTTCAAAGTTGTATTCTCACTGGACATGCAGCCATACTATCATTCAAAACCCACAACAGAAAGCATACAGCACTTCATAACAATCACAGTTTATTCAAAAACATTCTGAAATACAATATTGAATCTTATCCACCTACTGTTATGATGCAGTTTTAAACACCGACCCAGTGGAAACAGTTTATGAACACATCGCGTACTTGAAATCACCACCAACTCTATCGTAGTAATAGTTTATTTGATCAATACAATCATCAGGTCACAATTCTGCTAAAAGCACCGAAGAGTGTGACCAATGAAAATCAGTCTTTAGCATCACCAATCCCATCAGCACCAATAGCAAACATGGCTTCCGCCTCTGGGAGACATGGTGAATCGTAGATCTTGCAGATTCGAGTCTCACCTCGGCCTTTACGGAGATACAGTCTGAAAACAAGAAAATGAGGGCATTCATGGATGATTTTTAAATATGTAACCGGACTATTCTAAGTGCTAAACGTGAGGAAATTACCTTTGGCAGAATCTGTTGTATCTTTTCTTTTCTCTCAACAGTGACCTCTCTCAAATAACTGACCCCAACATCTCTAACTATTTTCAACTATAGTAATTATTTTCAACCAGTGAAACTGCTTACAAGCAAAATGGTTTGGATCATAAACTGTGACAACTGGAGTGATATTGGGCAAGATGTCATAAGAGAAAGAATGATGGAGATCCATATATAACATCACTCACAGGTTTTGAATAATGATATAACCAAACAATTGGCTGCTGTTTTTATACATTCAAAACTTGATTCAGGGGTTTAAAATAATAATGAGTACAAAAAAAATGAACAGTTGGCTGCTGTGATTTTGAACATTCCAAACTGACCTTTCCCTGAAGGGCAGCAGAGAGAGGAAACGATCTCACCTGGTGGTGGAAGCGTGGGCGACGATGTTGCCGCCAATCGGTTTCTTTGGGTCAGCGTTGAACATGGCTGCCCCGTCCACCTGAGCTACCACCTGATTGGTCATCACCACGGCAACTCCGTACTGCACACAAGTTGTAGCACATGACAGTGTCTTGTGAAGATGTTTTCTGTTTCTGTTCTCCACTGTTTGGAATTGTGAGATGTTTGCTTTATTGTGTTGCAACGAAATGCCTTAAAATATTATTTGAATTCTTTTTTTTTTTTTTTTTAACCTCGTAATAAAACTTACGCTCATGTATGTGATGCTAATCATATCATGTATCTTCTCCTTCTGCGTTCGTGGGCTGCAACTCCCACGTTCACTCACATGCACACAAGTAGGCTTTCACGTGTATACCCCACCATGTAGGCAGCCATACTCCGCTTTCAGGGGTGTGCATGCTGCGTATGTTCTTGTTTCCATAACCCACCGAATGCTGACATGGATTACAGGATCTTTAATGTGCGTAATTGATTTTCTGCTTGCGTATACACACGAAGGGGGTTCAGGCACTAGCAGGTCCGCACATGCTGACCTGGGAGATCGGAAAAATCTCCACCCTTTACCTACCAGGCGCCGTCACCGAGATTCGAACCCAGGACCCTCAAATTGAAAGTCCAACACTAACCACTCGGCTATTGCGCCCGTCATATATCATGTATCTAATCAAGACCACACAAACATGAAAATGATAATAAACAAAAAAAACCCCAAAACAACTCCCCCCCAAAAAAAAACCCAACAAAACACAAACACAAAGCTGAATAAATAAATAACTATTCAAATCAGATTCAAGATCACAAACCTCATCAGCAAGCCTAAGCAGCATGCGCAGAAATCGTGCCAAGTGCATCTGTCGAGCGGACAATTCTCCTCGACCGGAGTAATCAGTTCTGTACAGAGCTGTGGCACTGTCCACAATGAGGAGTGCATATCTGAAATGGACAGATTGCATCAATTCATTAACAGTCATTCAGTGGTGGTGCCTCCACAATGAAAGTTAAAAAAAACAAGAGAGGCAAGGCCTTCAAGACTCACTTGTGATACACACACACACACACAAAAAATCTAATCGTTAAAATGTGTTCTGTATTTGTTATTATAAAGCTTCGCGTTAAAAAAAAGAAAAAAGAAAAAAAAAAGTCCTAACCAGATTTGAATTAAGTCCCCTAGCATTAATTACAGAGTAATTTCCCTTTTTTACTATCTGCACCAAAACAGTTTGCAAAATAAATAAAACTTCCATGCTTAGCAAAAAGTTCCTGTTTGAACAAATAATGAATGCTCTTGTTGTTGGGTCAGAATATCAGATCAAAGTGCCAAGTTTAGAGAATACAAAAAATATAAATATAACAGTAAATGCAGTTTGCATATAATTAGGCTTCATTTTTTTATTTTTTTGTGCCCATCCCAGAGGTGCAATATTGTTTTAAACAAGATGACTGGAAAGAACTGAATTTTTCCTATTTTTATGCCTAATTTGGTGTCAACTGACAAACTATTTGCAGAGAAAATGTCAATGTTAAGTTTACCACGGACACACACACACACACACACACAGACAACCGAAGACCGGGTTAAAACATAGACTCACTTGTTTACACAAGCAAGTCAAAAAGGTTGAAGATCCCATAGCTTTTAAGGCCACAGGGGCAATGAATTCATATTCACTGTGTCTAGGGCTTTGCTAAGGAAGGTGGGGCCCAATCCCCTGCTTCTGCTATATCAACTCTCTCCATACGAACGGCGAAAGAGACGACGTTAACAGCGTTTCACCCCAATTACCATCATCAAAATATTGCAAGCGGAAGGCTCTTATACTGAAGAGGTGAATGTTCACAAAGATACCACAATTCTGACGAAGGAAGCTAGAGGTTGGGTCATTCAGACACCCACTGGACATCCGAGGGGTCTGTGTAGAGGAGAAGAGAGGACTGGCCGTACTGAGTGAGTTAACCTACCCCAACTGAAGTCAGGTACCCATTCACACCTGGGTGGAGTGAGGAGAACAGATGTAAAGTGCCTTTCCCAAGGGCACAACTCCATGCAGAAAAGGTAGTCTCAAACTCTGATCACCGGTGAAAACTGGATAAAAAGTCTAATGTCTTATGAACTGTGCCAAGGCGCCTACACAATATCTGCACTAAATGAGAAACGCTTAACATACACTCATACTCGCATATAATTATACACCATCACACACATACAAAGCCCAATCAATACATTATCATTTCCCTGTCTCTGACCCCTCATCCCAAATTTTCCATTTTTCTCTTAAAATTGCTCCATGTTTCTGTCCTTTTTCTTAAAAAAATCAATCAAAAAAAATCAGTGAATTATTAGAAATAAAATATTTTGTTTTTTCGGTATCAAGACACACTTTAAGCATACAGATTAAGATGAATCTGAATGATGCAAAATGTAGAGAGAGATTTAAAACAGAGCAACATCAATATCTTTCTCAAGATCTAAGCCTGTGTAAATAAGGAAGCACGGCAGAGCCAAACAGAACTGAGCCACAGTGCACACAATGTGGAAATAAAAGAATGATCATCATCATTTCTAACAAAATAATTCAGAAAAAGATATTCAAAAACATAAATTCTGTATGAAAACATGTGTGTGTGTGTTTGTGTGTGAGAATGTGTGCATGCATGCATATGTGTGCGAAATGAAACATGAGCAAGAAAAATTAATACACAGATATATCCATACGTTCACAATAACTTAATCAATATCAAAGCCTGCACACACACACACACACACACACACACACCTACATTGTTGTAGGTTAATACATGTTGATATGCATATACATATTCTCCTTCCCATGACACCTCATTCAATACACACCACAACCTCTTTAGACCTTTTTCTTATAATACACTTTCCCCCTGATACATAACATGAATACTTTCTTTTTACGCTAATATTCACATGCATTCCCTTTCTTTTATCCACTTCTTTACTCCTTTCCGTCTAAAAACACTTATAGTGAATAGACGTTAAACTGAAGATAACACACATACACATTCTCTCTCTCTCTCACATCTATATATATATTTTTCAGAGGTATTTCATTTGAGGTCCCACTGTTGTGAGGGGCAGCTCTACAGCGCTGACCTAGATTCTGCCATCATGGCAGCAGCCTGTATGAGCAGTTGTGACTGGTGGTCGCTGTTGTAGGCACGGGCGTAGGCCACATTGTCCAGTACGTCACTGCCCTTCAGGCCATACCTGATCACACACACATTGTTCAGTACATCACTGCTTTTCAGTAAATATCTGAACACACACATTGTTCAGTATGTCACTGCTTTTCAGTAAATACCTGAACACCCACATTGTTTAATACATCACTGCTTTTCAGTAAATATCTGAACACACACACATTGTTCAATTGTTCAGTACATCACTGCTTTTCAGTGAATACCTAACTCATGCAAATTGTTCAGTACATCACTGCTTTTCAGTAAATACCTGAACACACACACTGTTCAGTACACTACTGTTTTTCAGTCAATACCTGAACACACACATTGTTCAGTATACCAATGCCTTTCAGTCAATACCTGAACACACACACACACACACACACACACACACACTGTTCACTAACAAATAGTTCAGTAAATCACAGGCTTTCAGTCTATACCTGAACATTCTTCAATCACATAATTTTATTGTGTAGCAAATAACCAGAACTGTCCTTTATTCAACAGCTGCCCACACAAGCATTTTACAGCCTCACATTGCCTTGCATACATGGCACATGCTAATCATTCCAACCCTGCTTCAGTCACATATTGTGTGACACATCATGGCCTTCCGATCCATGCTTATCTACATGCATCTTTGAGTCACATACATGACATTTTTGTGCATTCACATATTCTCTTTCAGTTTATACCTGTTTGTACAAACACACATGAGCCATCTCTATCACTCTCTTTCGATTCATACCTGTCCTCACAACACACTGACAGGCTTACACACTCTTAACACATGACTGCCTTCAGGGTTCGAATTTAGCGGATGCCCGGGTGCAAATGCTACTAAAAGTTGGCTTGGGCACGCAAATTTTCTGTTGAGAGTGCCCACTTGGCGCTCAAAAATTGATTGAGGCGAAAGAAAATTAATTAAAAGACACACCAAGAAAGCAAGCTCGAACGCAGTCGATCAAAATGTTAAGTGTCGTCTGCTGCAGCCTGCTTCACGGAGCAGCATATTTGCGCGTCTGCAATCGGATGTTGACGTTCATGGCGTGTTAACGATGAATGATGTTTCCCATCTTCAATATTGAAAGAAAGGCTCCCGAAAATGAGACAAAAGATCAGGATGACAAAAAGAATAAATGGCAGGAGTATGAATCAAAGCGCCAGCGCGTATACAATGAAGTCTGGCAGAAAGACTTTCCTTGGCACACGGTTGAAACGAAGGAAGATTTTATTTCATTTTATTTGCTGGCACTCAAAACCACAACTGGGCACTCAAATGTTTTGTCCAGAGTGCCTGACTGGCACTCAAAAAATAAGTTAAATTCAAACCCTGGCCTTTCAACTATTCAACCCGCATTTTCTTCCCGACATATTCTTTAACATCATAATGTCCAGCACATCACTCAATACCTTTCGTTTCGTACCTTGAAACATTTACATCCTTTGTTTATGACAATAATTTGTGGTTCCCTCCCTGAATAAAATATCCAACTGTCCAACTTACTGTTTACCACATGTACACACACACACATGCATGCACATCCAGGCATGCGTGCACATCACACACACACATAAATGCACAAGCACACACATGCATGAACATACACACTCATACATAAATGCATATATACACACAAATGCATGTGCGCACACACATGAATGCAGTGCTCACACACACATGAATGCATGTGCACACACATATGAACGCATGTGTGCACACACACATAAATGTATCTGCAGATGCACACACATGCATGTGCACACACACACACACACAAACAACCCAGCACATTTCTGACCTACCTATCAGCCACAGCCAGCAGTCTTTCAGGTCGGAATGTGCCTTCAGTGTCTATGTACATGGCTTTCCCCTCTCCTCCACCCATGTCGATAGGCAGCTAGAACATGACAGCAAATAAAGCTGCTTCAAACTTCTTTTTTTTTTAATCACATAACCTTCACCAATATCTGTAATGACACACTTTATCTGTAATAAACATTCACTGAAATGAAATAGATTTACACCTCTTTTTTCTTCTTCTATCAATTATGACTTTCATTCATACAGTTATATAACAAATATTAATTGAAATAAAACAGCTTCAAACCTTTTAAAAATCATATAATGTTTTCACCACTATTTTTCATAATATATAATTATGTAACAAACATTCATTGAAATAAAACAGCTTCAAACTTTTTTTTTTTTTTTTAAACTACATGAATACTTTCACCATTATTTTCAATAATAAAAGAGTAATAAACATTCACTGAAACAAAACAGCTCCAAACTTACACGGTTATTTTCATCAATGCAATGTAACAGATTTCACTAAAATAAAGCTTCAACTTACTTGTCATCTAAGAATACTCAAATACTGACAAATACCAAAATAACTGGAAAAAAACAACAAAATGTGTACTTTCTGCTCACTGATTATTACAAGACCAGCAGAAATGGTTAAATGGAAAAAAGTGAAGACAAAACGTTAAATTAATGATATGGAGTTCAGTCTTTTTGTCACTCGGTTTGTTTCATACTGTTTCTTCAATTAGCTGATTAGCAGGCTGTATCATAAATGGAACATTAATGGTGAAGACAGTTTCTTCTGGTGAATTTTCAGCCTAAAGTCAGTCTTAAACTTGGTCACTCAAAGAACAAAATGAACTGCATGTTAGTTTTTATATTCTTTCGATGTAAAATATAGATGGCTTCATGAAAACAAAGGTGCATTAGAATCACTGAGAGGAATATCTTCAGTAACAGGGGAATATTTGGATGTTGAGAGGCATGTTTTCTCATTTAACATTAGTCACATTTAGTGTTTCAGTATCAGAAAAAAACACATCAATCAAACAAAAAACAACAACAAACAAAAACCAGCACATTTCTTTCGATATCCAAATATTTTTTACCTCCCTTTCTTCTACAGTACATCTTAAGAGTATCTTTTCAGCTGTTACACACTGTATTGTTATACAGTTGGTCAAAATCTTTTTTTTCTTAACAAGAAAGGGCTTGTATGCTGGACACTGGCTTTTACGCTCTGACACCTCAGCAGCCAAGGGTCATGTCAATCTGTTCCTTCTCACCTGTCTGAAGCTCTGATTAGTCCCTGATATTTTTCTCTCCACCTGTCTGAAGCTCTGATTAGTCCCTGATATTTTTCTCTCCACCTGTCTAAAGCTCTGATTAGTCCCTGAAAATTTTCTCTCCACCTGTCTGAAGCTCTGATTAGTCCCTGATGTTATTTCTCTCCACCTGTCTGAAGCTTGGATTACTATCTGAAATTTTCTCTCCTCCTGTCTGAAGCTCTGATTAGTCCCTGATATATATTTTTTTCTATCCAACTGTCTGAAGCTCTGATCAGTCCCTGATATTTTCTTCTTCTGTCTGAAGCTCTGATTAGTCCCTGATGTTTTCTTCTTCTCCTGTCTGAAGCTCTGATTAGTCCCTGATGTTTTCTTCTTCTCCTGTCTGAAGCTCTGATTAGTCCCTGAAAATTTTCTCTACACCTGTCTGAAGCTCTGATTAGTTCCTGATATTTTCTTCTTCTCCTGTCTGAAGCTCTGATTAGTCCCTGATATTTTTCTCTCCACCTGTCTAAAGCTCTGATTAGTCCCTGAAAATTTTCTCTCCACCTGTCTGAAGCTCTGATTAGTCCCTGATGTTATTTCTCTCCACCTGTCTAAAGCTCTGATTAGTCCCTGAAAATTTTCTCTCCACCTGTCTGAAGCTCTGATTAGTCCCTGATGTTATTTCTCTCCACCTGTCTGAAGCTCTGATTAGTCCCTGATATTTTCTTCTTCTGTCTGAAGCTCTGATTAGTCCCTGATGTTTTCTTCTCCTGTCTGAAGCTCTGATTAGTCCCTGATGTTATTTCTCTCCACCTGTCTGAAGCTTGGATTACTATCTGAAATTTTCTCTCCTCCTGTCTGAAGCTCTGATTAGTCCCTGATGTTTTCTTCTTCTCCTGTCTGAAGCTCTGATTAGTCCCTGAAAATTTTCTCTACACCTGTCTGAAGCTCTGATTAGTTCCTGATATTTTCTTCTTCTCCTGTCTGAAGCTCTGATTAGTCCCTGATGTTATTTCTCTCCACCTGTCTGAAGCTTGGATTACTATCTGAAATTTTCTCTCCTGTCTGAAACTCTGATTAGTCCCTGATATATATTTTTTTCTATCCAACTGTCTGAAGCTCTGATTAGTCCCTGAGATTTTTTTCTCTTCACCTGTCTCAAGCTCTGATTAGTCCATGTTTTTTGTTGTTTTTTTCCACCCCACCTGTCTAAACTTCCTGTTGGTCCCCAATAATTTTTCTCTCTCCACCTGTCTGAAGCTCTAAGTCCCTGATATATTTTTTCTCCCTGCCTGTCAGAAGCTCTGATCAGTCCCTGATATGTTTTCTTCCTTAACACTTTTTACACGCAGAAGAGGATTCACCTGACATGTGACTGCCATGGTGTGACATAACTGGGTCTTCCCTGTCCTGAACTCTCCAAAGATCTCTGTGATGGACCCCGTCTCCACTCCACCTGCCCACAGCAGTGATAGTAACAGCCATTCATCAATAATGACAGTAAGAGCCATTTGTCAACAGTGACAGTGACAGCCATAGTGACAGTGACAGCCATTTGTCAACAGTGACAGACACAGCTAATCATCAATAATGACTGATAAATTCATCAAGAATGACAAGCACAACTACTCAACAGTGACAGTGACAGCCATTTGTCAACACTGGCAGACACAGCCATTCATCTATAATGACAGTAACAGCCATTCCTCAATGACAGTAATACAATAGCCATTTGTCAACAGTGACAGTGACAACCATTTGTCAACAATGACAGACAGCCATCATCAATACAGACAGTGACAGCCATTCATGAACAATGACAGACAGCCATTCATTAATAAAGACAGTGACAGCCATTTGTGAACAGTGACAGACACAGCCATTCATCAATAATGACATAAGATATATATTCATCAAGAATGACAATCACAGCAATTCATTTACAATGACAGATATATTCATCAACAATGACAATCACAGCAATTCATCAACAATGACACATCCATACATCCAAAATGACAACCACAGCAATTCATCAAAAATGACACATCAATTTGTAAAGAATGACCATCACAGCAATTCATCAACAATCATGTCAATGAAAAGTTATAGCCATTTGTCTTCAGTGACAGTAACAGCAATTAGTCATCAATAACACAGCTATTCATCAACAATGACAGCTAGCTGTCAACAATTCATTCATCAATGATTACAGTGTCAACAGTGACAGACACATCCATTCATCACGATCAAAACAGTGAGAGACACTGCCCCTTGTGACATAATGCAGTTTTCTGCTTTCTTCTCCTGATACTGCTGCAGATGATCAGAAATTTGGTGTCCATTTTTTTTTGGACATGTCAAGTGTCCAGGTGCTGCTGATGGGTTAGGACTTTCCAGACATATGATATGGTGGCTGTGACGAGTGTGAAGTATAATCCTTACCAGTGTAACAAGCATTTTACTTATGGATCAGTTAATGTTGCCATGTATGCCAAGTCTCGCTCACTACGATCAGCTTTGGATCCACTCCACTTACGCATATCCAGATTCAAACTCTCGACTGTTGGCCGCCGTTCTTTCTCTGTCTCTGGACCTTGCAATTGGAATGAACTTCCTCTTTCGCTTCGTCAAGTCTCCACACTCAGCTCTTTCAAGTCTGGCCTTAAAACCCACCTCTTCCCAAAATAGCTCCCCTTCTCTGCCTCTTCCTTGTCTTTAGTTTCTCCAGTTTTAGAGTTATGCATGCGTGAGAATGACTGGTGCGAAAGCGCTTAGATTTGTCTCTGCACAAGATTCAGCGCTATATAAGTACCATTATTATTATTATTATTAAGTCACGAACATACATAACAGTACTTCAAAAAAACACTACCAAAGAAAAAAAGAAGAAAAATAACAGTCAAAATATTCCCCATTATTCTTAGTATACTAGCAAACCTGTGTGCTGGGAAATAATGCTGGTTGATATCTTTTATATATTTCTTATTCAGGACTAATGGGCTTCTTACCTTGCAATAACTTATCCAGTTCCTTGGATCCTGTGGTGATCTGAATAATCTCTGAACGCTTCTGGTGGAATTCTGTCGCTGTTGTAAAACCCATGGGAACCAGTTTGGCTGCCTCTTGCTGCATATATATATATATATATATATATATATATATATATATATATATATATATATATATATATATATATATATATATATATATATATATAAATCACACACACACACACATAAACACACACACACACACAAACAAAAACATCTACACATAAAAATATTTACGTTCTTTTTTTAACACCTGTTCTTAAATTCATGTGATAATGATATCATAAGAACATAGGACGAGAGTGTGTGTGTGTGAGTGAGTGAGTGAGTGTGTGTGTGTGTGTGTGTGTGTGTGTGTGTGTGTGTGTCTGTGTGTGCATGTGCGCACGCACATGTGCGCGTGTGTATGAGTGAAATATACTTGAAAGTAAAAATAACAACAAAACCTTAATGAAAAGAAAAAATGTATTCACATCCACATGACCCAAGCATGCACACCTAAACACCACCCACAAACATGCAGACACACAGAATCACACACACAGAGCTAAAACATTGTCTGTCTAGTGTCTTGTTTGGACGATTCTAATTTCTTACAAGTTACATTTTCACAGTGGAAAAAACCCAACTATATTAGACTGATTGAAAATGATATGGTCTGCAGCATCTTAAAAACGATTAAAAAGGAATACAAAATAAGAATTTTTCTCTTCAAAAAATAAAACTATTCTAGCAAAGACAATAGATGGAGTGTGGCTAAATCACAGTAAATTATTTCAAATTTTCTTGTCATAAGTATAAAAAAAAAATTTTTTTAGAAAAAAAGAAAAAAAAAAAAAAAGCCAAAAATGTCCCACATCAATGATCAATATTATTTCTTCACAGCTGCCTGGAATGTTTCAAAATCTGGTTTGGTGTCTTTTTTTTTGGATTCCTAACCAAATAAAAAAGAGTAAAAAAACAACAACAAAAAACAAAAAAACAAAAACAAAAAAACCCCACCCATTCCCTGTTTATCCTCAAGAAATAAAATAAGATTATTAGAATGTTAAAATACAAGGAAATGAGAAGTTATAATAATGTAGTCCTATCAGCTTACATCTCTGTCTTCATCACAAGCAAAGATTGTAAATATTCCTGAAAAAGGCTGGCGTAGTTAAACTTTGAACAGAAAAATTCCAATAATGCTAACACTTGTAACCCTCTACAAAAGATTTGAGTAGGTTACAGCTAAGGTAAAGGGAAATAACACCCTTTACTAACTATACTATTGGGAGTGACATAAGATTTTTCTTTCCTGTCTGTTACTCTCTACTCAACTTAGTTCTTGGAGATAGTTACAAAGTGATAAACATGATATCAGCTGATCAACTGAGCAAAACAAGTTTGATATGCTATTGTTTAGTAAGTAATGAGTCAATAAATTGCAATTTTACAATAAAAGTAATTTAATTAACGGAAATCAGAGAGTGAGACTGACTCACAGCCAGCTGGAAGATATATTGAGTAAACAGAGTTGGAGCACATCACTGGTAATGCTGAGAGAGCTGCTAAATCCAGGAGCTCAGTTGTTGCCATTTTGCTGAAACCCCTGTTTCTCAGCTGTGGTAAATTTGAGACTGATTCAAGGATGTTACTAAAGATCTCAGCTCCACCTCAGTTTGGAGTGGGCATATATACATACAGTAAAATAGATTTGAACAACAGACCTCACCCTGAACCAACCCTCACTAAATACCTAAATACTGTTGAAGAAAGAAAGCAAAAAAAGAGTGTAAATTAAAAATTAATTGAATTAAACATTGACTGAGATTGTCTTGAGGCTTGGAAGTGAGGGACTGATTACACACTTGTAAAAGTAAATGAATAATATACACCCTTTCAGAAAAGCTGAGAGAAAACTTAGTACATAAATATCACTGAGAAAGGCACAGCATACAACCTCTGAACAGAATTCCAACATTTATCAAGCGCAGATGGATCATTTGTTCACAGTCCACAGCAGAGAGAAATAACTGACCACTATTTTGTCGGCCTTGGCCTCACTGATGCCTTTGATGGCCAGCAGAGTCTTCTTGGGAGCGAAGGCCACCGACTCCACTGTGTAGAAGCCAGCCTCCTCCAGTTTCTTCACGTCTGTGCCGCTGATGCCATTGCCCTGTGAATACACCACCACCAGTCAGCTACTGGTTTCTCTTCTGGGTACATGTATTCAAAAGTTTGAACTTACTATATATTTATATAAAAACAAAAAAGAAAGAAAAAAAATATATGACTGGGAAAAATCACTTATAACATTTTACAAAGATGAATACTTTATTATAAAGGGACCATAAGAGATCACCTTTCTATAAAAGGACAAGACAGCATGTTTTAAATTTTCTGAGTAAATTACATAAGAAGTCTCTTCAGACAAGCATGATGGATGTCAGTGTTTACAACACATGCACACCTCTGTGTAGCAAGAGACCAATCAGACAAGTTGTAAACATTTCTTCATGCAGTGTTCTAACCTTGATGTGCTTAGTCATGGTGTCTAATATTTGTTCCTTGCCTTTGGCCTTAGCCTGATGGGGTTGTTGGTTGTAATCGCTGATGCCAATTGTCACATCAAGACCGAACAATTTTTCTTAAACAACATTTACGTTTATGAACACAAAGAATGTTATCACATGATAAGAACAAACACAAAGAAAGCAATTTTCATCTAAATATTTAATGTTGAAGAAATTTTGCTGTTTTATATGCACAAAACAAATGTATGACGGACATAATTTTTACACAAAACATTTTCCAGCAAATGGAACAACAGTCATAATGTCAACAAAAAATTAAGATGAACCAGCATCAGAGTATGACTGACAGCATAGCATTACTGTATCTCATTCCCTGTAGTGATTACAATGATATATCTCACTCAGTCTTATGATTAAGACTAAGTTTTTGCTGCTTGAATATTAATACAATGATCTTTATCTATCTTAATCTGAAGAATAAGATTTAAGAAAATCCAACTTTAGGTGGAAGAGACAAATGAGGAGAGTCACAGAGGTTATCATAAGAGATTAATAAATAAACATAAAGCTAGATTAAACAGTAAAATGAATAACACAACACAGACAATGGCAGTGATACACACTAAGCATTTGCGTCTACTGATATTAGACTGATTAACATTATGAAAGTGACAACAAACACTGAAACAGTAACACCAGTTCTGCTAGAAACAGAAGACTAAAGATTCTAAAAGAAATAAGAAATGAACAGCGCTTGGTGACTTGCAGTGACAGACATGCTGAGAGGGAGATCCTAGAGAAAGAGACAGAGGCACAAACACTACACAAAGAGACCAGCAACCTCCAGTTTAGCAAGTGGCATGGGGCCAAAGGTGTCATCTTCCACCACTGTGTTTTGCTCCTGTTGCTGTTGCTGCATTGCCATCTTGATCTGTTGGTGATGATTCCTTTCTTTTTGTTCAAGATGTTTTTTTTCTGCGCTGTCTTGTTCCACCTGCAATGGAAAAAAAAAGATTTATAACTGTCAGACCAACACACAAAAGGAAGCAATGCTGCTGATCGATCAGTAAATCATATCTTTTCTGAGGAAAAAGATAGTGATCCTGCCAACGTACTCCAATATCAAAAGATGCGGATAGTGATATCATTTAAACAGAAATGGAAATCAGATTGAATACACAAATTGTAAATTGTTACACATGTCACCAAAGTGTGAAAGTACACAGTATGAATAGATATATATCTCAGACTATTATAAAAAAAAATTCTGTTTGATGCCCACTGCCAGATTGCTAATGTGACCAGGTTATTTTCTGACATGATTATATCATAACAAGACATCACTAATTTGACTAAGACTGCACTGTAGACATGCTCTCTGTGTGGAGAGCAACCTGAACTTCACAGAGAAATCTGTTTTGACAAAGAAGTGAAAGAATGATACAGTACAAACCAATACAATAATAAGCTGCTATTCAATTCAGTGGTAGTATTTAGCATGACACTGAAAACAAAAGGACTTGAGTTAAAGCAACCAGGCCATGGTACCCCTCTTCCTCCAACAGGCCTTTTCTAAGCCTTTTTTATGATAAAGTTGCATTCTCTGTTTGTTCTATAAAGCTTTATGCTGCTCAAGATCATAAGAAGAAATAACGTAAGCCATAAGTTTAGTGACCTGTTAGCTTTCAAACAATGTAAGCCATAAGTTTAGTGACCTGTTAGCTTTCAATTGAGATTAATTTTTTTTCTTCTTAAAATTTGCAGAGCAATCACCACAGCAATGTGTCACTGTCAATGTTTTTGCTGTAAAAGTGTTAACTGAAAAGAATTGGTATTTCAAAATTGCTCATTCTTGTTAATCCTGTATCCACTTTGAATATTCATATGCAGTGAACATGCTGATGGCGTAGTCAAAGTCATTTTATGTGTTTGGCCCAGAATTTGTATTTCTTTGCTTTTAATAATAACTGGGAACAACCCAATAACATTTCCAAGTTCTGGAGCCTCAATGAAATGAACTGTTCATGATCCTGAAATACAGCTTAATCTGGAAGACTTACATTGTTACAACCTATTGTGTTGAGTGTTCATTTTTTTTCCACTATGTTTAATCCAATTTTGGTACTGGCAGATAATGAGATAATGTATTTTCAGAGAAAATGAGTCTGTTAGTCTTAATCATGTTTATCACACACACACACACATACAACTAAAACATCAGTTTATTACATAGCCTTACTTTCTTTACACAAGTGAGTAAACAAAATTAAAAAAGAGAAAAAGGGCCTAATCTCGTAACTAAAATACTAACTTAAGGCAAAAGAGGACAAGTAAAACTTTGAAATAAATCATGATAATTCTAGTTTCACTAAAACCCGGTTTTGACCTAAGATACAACAAATATGAATAAAGGAATAAAATCAATTATTCATTGTTATGACTCGAATAGAATTTCAACAGCAATTATAATTATTGTGAAACAGTTCATTGAGCGACGAGTTTACCAATTAATTTGAAGAAATGCCACTCAACTGTACGGTGAGAGTGCTTCAAGTTGTAGCTGACTGATAAAATCGCTTATCACAAGTTCAGCTTCCGATCATACACAAACAACAGCGCCGAAACAACAGCAGTGGAAATACAAATATGCACACAAATGCAGAAATGATCTATTAATTATTACTGACGTAGTGAAAGTGGTTACAAAATACTTACACCTCCCGCCAAGCATACGTCACACAACAATCACAGTGCTTTCCCTTGATTGTTTGTTGACTTTTCACTTGCACAATGTCTAAAGACAGAATATGAAAACGTTTTACTGCATTAATCGTACTTGCCGAGAACATGAGTTGGCAGGAGTGAGAGGGAGAGCGCGCGTGCGCGGGTGCTCGCGTGATTTAGTGTTTCCTTCTGATTCTGTTTACCTCGTTCTCGTTATCTGGTTTTAATGATAAATTCTACAGTTGCATTTTTTCTCTCCAGAATTCATTCATGTGTGTTTTTATTCATTCATTTAATCATTCATTCATTCCGTGATTTCTTCTTCTTCCCCACTGTCTACCGGGCCACCTTCCCTCCCATTCCCAAACTACACCTTCTTCCCCCCCCTCCCGTGACTGTCTTAACGTCCACAAACTGAACTGTACTCAACTTTCTGTCAATTCTTGCGTTCTTTACTGATAAATATTCATGACTTTAAGTCTTTGATCTTGCTTTGACTTCCCTCCACTTTTAATTTCCATTTTACACCTGAGGTCTGAAATATTGGACACTCATATCAAAAGTGAGTAATACGTAACCAACAGTTTATCTTAGCTTTTTCCATATAATTCCTTTGTTGTTGTTTTTGATAGACTGAGCGGTTATCTTTCTTTCTTTCTTTTATTTTATTTTTAAAAATCATTGCATCTAAAATTGTATATATTACTGTGAAAAGATACAGAAAGCATTGCAAACAAGGGAGGGCACTCGAATTAGTTGAGAATCGTATGTCGCCACATTCACACATGCTTGCCGTGTGGGTACTAGGTTTACACGATAAACTGGAGTAAAAAAAAAAAAAAATGTTTACCATTGATGACATTCGTACGAAAGTCAGGCTGACGGAGCATAAAGTTGTGAATGTGAGTTTTGTGTTAAATACAATTTTTTTTTAAAACATGATGTGTTTTCTTTTAAATTGTAACTATGTTAGTAGTCGAACGATCCAGTCTAAGCGGTCAGTTAAGCGTGTGCAGATAACAGGTTGTACGAAATGTAGCTCTTCTTTATTCAAACGCTATAAACGATTGGTTTTACTACTAAGGTTCGTCTATTCCTTCTTTTCAACTTTTTTTTTAAACGATTGAAATAGCAGGGGTGCCTGAGGGAAATTACGAACGGGCAAGTTTAAACTTTGCGAACGATGGCTTTCGGTGCATGGGGAAAACAGAACTTGAACTGGAATCGGACGTTTGAGGCCTGTGAAGGCCTGTTCGCCGTTCAATAAGATACAGTATACCAGCATGTGTGGTCTAATGATAGCATTCTGGATCCTGAATACTTGGAGAGTTGGCCCAATGAGCGTCTAAGTCTAACCTAGTCTTGAAAGATAACATGGTTGGGGCAGTCACAACACTGTCTGACAAACCATTCCATTTATTAACGACTCGCACAGTAAAGAAGGAACTGTGCACTTTCAGTCTACAGTGTGATTTATTTAGCATTAAACTACTACCTCTTCTGACTCTGCTTACTGCAGGTGATAGTACGGGATTTGTGGTCTTGTAGATTCTGTGTATACATGTATTTACAGCAGTCAGTCATATCTGCCCACTGTCTCCTGTGTTCTAGACTAGGTTAGTAGGCAGCTTAAGGAAAGCAAGTCTTTCATGATAAGGCTTGTTCTTCAAATGACCAATCAGTTTTGTTGCCTGTCACTGGACGTCTTCCACCTCTCTGTACAATGTTTTCGACTGCGGGTTCTAGACCGAATGTCCATATTCCAAAATGGGTGTAACCAGGGATTTGAACAATTGAACAAACAGGTCTTCAGATAGGTAGTCAAAAGAATGCCTGATTATACCAACCATCTTGTTAGCCTTTGCAGTAACTGTTGCCACATGTCTTGAAATCCAGCTTGTTGTCAATGTACACTCCCAGGTCTTTCACCATGTCACTCTCAGCAAGTGCCAGGTTGTATTTCTCCCCACTGTTAGTTTTCCGTTTCATGTAGTAAATTGCTTCTGATTTGCAGTTTCCTAGCTTCATTACACTGCATTTTTCTGGATGGAAGTGGAGGAGCCACTCTCTAGACCACTGCTGTAGGTTGTCTAGGTCATCTTGGAGGACTTGTGAAGCATCTACTTGGTCATTCTGTGTGAACAACTCCGTGTCGTTGGCAAACAATTTCACATTGCTCTTCACTCTGCTAGGAAGGTCATTAATGTACAACAGGAAAAGCAGGGGTCCTAGAACACTACCTTGTGGGATACCGCTTGTGACATCTGCCTGTTGTTGTTCCATTCACAATTGCCCTCTGCTTCCTTTGAGACAGAAAGTCCTGGATCCAGAGTAATACTAATACCCTGCCTGATACTCCATGTGCGTGGATCTTAGAGACAAGTCCATGATGCGGGACGCTGTCAAACGCTTTCTCAGTTTCTGGTAATCCATATAGATAGCATCAATGGAGCCACCTCTATCTAGGGTTCTTGTCCAGCTTTCCAATATGTCCAACAATTATGTAGCACATGAGCGTCCCTGAACAAAACCATGTTGTTCTACGTTGATCTCTTGTTTCTAACCAGTGTCTGAAGAGGCTGTGCTTTTTCCTGACTGAAGCCAAGGTGCCTCTGTCCATCCATGGTTTTCTATTCATGCCGACTCCTGATCTTGGTACAAACTTGTCAGTAGCTCCTGTGATTTCCCCCTTGATGACTGACCACATTTTGTCAACTGTCAACACTGATAACTTGCTGTTCCAATCAACTGAACCTAATCTCTGTCTTATGCTATCAAATTCTGCCTTGCACGAAAATATAGACTCTGACGCTTCTTTTCTTCAATACGTGCACATGACAAGGTGATAACTAGAGTGGCATGGTCACTTTTCCCAATCCCTGCCATAGTAGTGATATCTAACACCATGTCATCTCTGTTTGTGAAAACCAGGTCGATCAAGCTAGGAGTCTGGCCCTGTCTGTGATGTGTTGGTTCTTTCTGGTGTTGTATCATGTATGCATCTCTGATCTCTAGTGGTCCTGAAGAAAGAGATTTAGAGAAGCAGGTCATGAGCTCATTAGACAAACATATTATTGGAACATCGCACCAGACTGTTGTGTTGTTGGTTTTGATCACACATGCACACACACACACACACACACACATATGCAAACACACACACACACACACACACACACACACACACACACACACACACAAGCACACACACCCTACACCACACACAAACACACCCTTTTTAGAGCACTCATTAAATGTTCAACATCGTTCTTACATCAAAATATCCTATGGTCTAATTGCAAACAATACTGTTGTGGAGATTCCTGTCTAAACTGACGTCCTGATCTATCACCAGCATGCTTTTTTAAAATCTCCCAGCTCTGGTAATGCACAATTCTTTCGACATATCCAGTCAAACCAGCTGTTTAAAATTGTGTCAAAGTTCAAGTCCTACTACTTGCATTCCTTGATTTTAGGATTTTGAGAGCATGTTTGTGAACGTGGTTGGCAGTGGTGCACAAAGAGAAGAGAGAGCACAGAAATAGCTGGAAACAGCTGATCTTTAAGTTAAACAGAAATGACTGGTTCTTGGAAATGGATATGTATTATTCATTAAGGTATCAGAAAAGGTTGAACTTGAAGCAGACATTAAATTGTAAAATGTGTGTGGTGAGAATGCTTCTAAGTGGGGCAGTACACAAACCGTTTGCAATTACCATGTCCGCAAATAGGCTTACCAGTTACCTACCCTATTAAATTTAGATTTTTGAATGTAGCTGAAGTAACTGCGATTTTTGTTGGATGAAGTAAACCATTAAGTCATCACTTTCTGTTGGTGTATTTTATGTTTTAAAAGTTTTTAAAATCAACTACTTAGTAATACTAATAGGCCCCAGGAGAGTTCTGTGGTCATCTTGGATCTTGCACATGCTTATCTAACTTTCGTCCAAAATGCCAGCAATGCCAAAGGCGATCAACATAGACAAAAGAAGCAGACATGTGTGACCCTTATACAGTTATAGACGATACTTTGTCTCCTCAGTCCCTGCATTTGTGGAACCCATAGGCCTTTTGTGTTCAAGTATCAAAATCACTAACGTTTTGTTTTTGTAGTTGAACATTATTCATTATTGTGATGTTGTTTGGCTGACTATAAATGGTGCATGATGAGCACACCAAACCTGCAGATGTACACATTGTGCTTGTATGCTTAGCACTTTAATGAGTGTGATGGAGAGAGGAAAAGCAATATTCACCTGTCACCATAATCCTTTTCCTCCCCAAACCACAAATGTTTGTTAAGTCATTAATTTTTTACCATTTTAGATTTTTACAAGGATGATTACCTGAAACTACAGTGAAAGCAAGCAGGAGTACCATGTGGAACATAATGGGTTTCATGGTCTGCTGTCCTCCATTTCTTCAGTTGATAGCCTCTGTTGCTACAACCAAACACTGTATGATGATGTGCACAATAAGAAAACTAAGATATGACACACAAAAAATATAAAAAATGAAGCCTGCTGTTTGCAAGTTCTGCCTCTCTCGATGGCCATTTTACAAAGATGATAACCTGAAAGGTGCATCACACAAGCGCTCTGGAGCTCCGTGTGAAATGTCGTGGATTTCACAGTTTGCTATTCTCCATTTCTTCAGTTGATAGCCTCTGTTGTTACAATGAAACACTGTACAATGACGTGTGCAATAAGAAAACTGAAATGTAAAGCATATGATAAAGTCGAAAAAATGAAACCTGCTGTTTGCTCATTCTGCCATTTTTGATTGCCTTCATTGCTCGCAAATTCGGAGAGCCAAACAACTTCAAGAGTACAGATCATGTGACAGGCCTCTATAAGTCATGTAATTGTAAGCTTGGAACTTACCTGAGAAATGTAAGCAGGCAGTTTGAAAACTTTGATCTGTGTACTTGTTAAAAGCATTCAATTTATAAACTCACTTGTCACAGCAGTTTGAGTAGAAGTTACCCACTTCTTTTTGTTTTAAGTTTAATCTTAGTATTTGTCAAGTTACAAAAGCATCAGCATGTCAACTGTAATATTTTAACAAAAAGTTAAATGATAAAAATGTGGTGTTTTTCAGTATGTGTGTCTTAGACTTACCAGTTTTTATTTAACTTTTTAAAGTATGTATACATGCATACAGTCCATTGTACAAGTAACTCATGAAGGCTTTCATTGAAGAGAATATGTTTCAGGTTCACAGTACTGACTTTCCATGGAACTACCCAGGCTATGACGATTCTTGGGATGAGAAAAAGTTTAAACAGGTCAGAAATAAAAAGATATTTGAATGTTTCATTGTTTGTGAATATATATGATGCTGAACAGAAATGAGAAAATATTTGCAGAAGTGTTGTTTTATGTTAGTACTGTTAAGCTTTCAGCATTTATTTGTGGCTATTAATTTTCTTTCTTTTTTATTCCTAAAAATGTAAATTAAGTGACCAGTTTTACAATGTTTGAATTATTACTGCCTTTACTCAGCTGTCTTATGTGTCTGCCGTGGATGGTATTTTTCAGGAATGCTAAAATCTCACGCTGTTAACGGAGAGTTGAAAGTGTGTGTTTTATGTTAATTGTTTTGAATGGGAATTATAGCCACAGGCGTGTGAAAAAGACAATCACCTGCTCCACTATGAAGGAGTGGCAGTAATAATTAGGGCATTGACACTGTTGACTTTATCAGCAATCGATAACTTGTTAGCTAGTTAAATGAAGTCTTTTAACTAAGCCAGACAGTCTTTAGTCTTATAACTAAAATAAGATGCCATTTCTTTTGAACTGTGCACAGAACTTCAGGATTGAGATTATTCGCATCACCAAAGAGACAAAGCGACATCATGGACTTGGGCTGGAGCTGGATGATGTAGATGAAATGGAGTTTGATATGGTGGGCGTCGACTGTTCCATCGCCAATGCCATTCGCAGGATTCTCCTGGCTGAGGTAGAGTTGAGGGGGTGTGGGTTGGAGGGAATGTTTAAAGACAGCAAAAGAGTGAAATTTAATATGGCAAACAAGCACCATTAATTAAGAAGGGCTTATCAGCACTGGCTTTGTAGATCAATATCTTTGTTTTATTAAGAGTAATACTGTGTAATAGTACTTTAAAAAAAAAAAAAAAGATAGAAAAAAAGATTTAACGTTGAGCAGCTGTTTAATGTGTGTGTGTGTGTGTGTGAGAGAAAGAGAGAGAGGGGGGGGGGGGGGGGAGAGAGAGAGAGAATGATTATGACAAATTGTTTTGGCAAATAGTTCTTTATGGCTCTAATGCCAAGGGGGATAATTCAGCTTGTGCAAGTGACAAAAAGAAAAATATTTAACTTATTAAGGGACAATTTCAAGCAAACTGAAATATATATATATATATATATATATATATATATATATATTCTGTTTTTATACACACAAACATGTAAAGACACATACATTCATGTGCACCTACATTATCTATTCCAGACTGCTGATGTATATATATCAGTCAGTTAATTGACTGTAGATAATGTGGACATGCGACCATCCATCCAAACTGTGTAACTGAACCTCTTTTGATTTATTTAATGTTTACAGGTCATTCTTTTTCTTTCAGATACCATGAGCCTTTTTTCAGGTTTATTCCTTTATTTAAATGATAATGAAAGAAACTGTACAAAAAGTAGTTTAGACTACTAAAGGAGATCCTCTGCACGTGAAAAAAAAAAGAAGAAAGAACAATTGAGTTGTGTACTGACTTTATGAAAAGAAGAATCCCTAACTTAATGCTTGGATGCCGTGCAGCTGTGACAGAACAGAATAGAATAAAAGTACTTTTATTTATCATGAAACCTTAAGGCTTATGAGGCATACAAATGAATAAAAGACTGAGTGTGTGTACTGGCATTGTGCAGGTCCCTACAATGGCGATAGAGAAGGCGCATGTCTACAACAACACGTCCATCCTTCAGGATGAAGTCCTGGCCCATCGACTGGGGCTGGTGGCCATCAAGGCTGACCCACGTCTCTTTGAGTACAAACAGCCAGGTGGGGTATACAGTACAGTACAATACAATACAATACAGTACAGTACAATACAATACAGTACAATACAGTACAATACAGTACAATACAATACAATACAATACAGTACAGTACAATACAATACAGTACAATACAATACAATGCAATACAGTACAATACAATACAGTACAATACAATACAATACAATGCAATACAGTACAATACAATACAGTACAATACAATACAGTACAGTACAATACAGTACAATACAATACAGTACAATACAATACAATACAATACAATACAATCTTTATTCATCCGTTTGGAAAGTAAATCAAATGAAATATTTAATTAGCTTTTTATTTATTTAGCTTTTCTTTGCTCTTACATAAATTTTATTCAGTTAAAAAAAATTACTGTGTGGTTGTTCATGTTTATTTTATAATGCACAGAGGGGCTGCAACTCTCTGACAGTAACAGTCTAGGACTTGAATTTTTCAGTTTGTTTTGCTTTAAGAATTTGGTATGCTTTAGAATAGTAAGTATGTATACCTGCACATTCTCCTCTGAGAGCATGCTTTTCCTGGCCTGCTTTTTGTTTTGGTATGCTGTTGACTGAGAAACCTAAGTAAGTGTGGAGATGTACATTTTAATTCAAAGCTGGTCATTGAGTAGTTTTATTCTTGTTCCTTTGTAAAGTTATGTTCCTTTCTCCATACACCTGATGACCACTACTTGTACAGGTTTTTCTGTTTAAAATCAAGACCTTGATATGCATCTGGTCATTGTTCACTTTCTGTGTCATGGCCACAGTCTGATTCTGAGACATTCTGATATCTTGTTTCAGTTTATTACAGGAAAGGTGATAAATGATTAGTTTATTTGCTTATGGAATTTCTAATAAGCAAGTTATACATTTAGGCATGAAAGATTCAAATACAAGGAAGTGGTGGATAGGCAATCACCTAGGGAGATTCAGTGGAGTGATGGCCTAGAGGTAACGCGTCCGCCTAGGAAGCGAGAGAATCTGAGAGCGCTGGTTCGAATCACGGCTCAGCCGCCGATATTTTCTCCCCCTCCACTAGACCTTGAGTGGTGGTCTGGACGCTAGTCATTCGGATGAGACGATAAACCGAGGTCCCGTCTGCAGCATGCACCTAGAGGATGTAAAAGAACCCACGGTAACAAAAGGGTTGTTCCTGGCAAAATTATGTAGAAAAGTCCACTTCGATAGGAAAAACAAATAAAACTGCACGCAGGGAAAAATTAAAAAAAATGGGTGGCGCTGTAGTGTAGCGACGCGCTCTCCCTGAGGAGAGCAGCCCGAATTTCACACAGAGAAATCTGTTGTGATAAAAAGAAATACAAATACAAATAAAAAATAACATGATGGCTGCTTGTGATGTTTGAAGGGACAGACGATGAGGGCACAGAGCAAGACACCTTGGAATTCCACCTAAAAGTGCGATGCACCAAGAATCTTAACGCCACTGACTCCACAGATCCCGATCAGCTGTACAGGGATCACAGAGGTCAGCCGTTTGTTTTCAGTGCATGTTGGGAATCATGTGTGTGTGTGTGTGTGTGTGTGTGTGTTGGTGGTAGTTTGCAGGGAATCTGCATTCTATCCTCTAGCCATGAAAGGCAATTTTATACATATTTTCTTCCATCATTCTTAGTTTGAAGAGACTTGTGATTTGTTCTGAGAGTTAGCTTGTACATTGTGTGTTCTTGAGACATCTGATGATCTTCATTATTCAATAGAATTGATAGTCTGTTATGCATAAGCTGGTTTATTTTTAGAAGCTAGAAAAAGTGTTTGACATAGTTCTTCGTTCGAAGACACCTGTAAATTTTTTTCTTCTGAGAGCTAGTTTGTGCATTGTGCGGCCTTGAGACACATGTAATATTGACTTCTAGAAGCTTGAAAAAGATTGCTATTCGACAGACAGAATAAAAAGTTCACAACTACAGTTCAGACATGGTCTGCATGTTTAGGATTGTTTGACATGTGGAATCATTGGTATTTCATTGTATCTTGGAAACTTTTTGAACATCAGTTGAATGGTCAGCAGAATGTGAAATTTGCAATATCAGTTTTTCTTCGGACCTGTATATATAGTTTTTAAGTAAATAAGTAAAGTAAATGGTATGTTTTAGGGGCAAAGAATCTGTGTGATTCTGATCAAACTGTCATTTGTAGCATTTGTGTTCAAGCGTTTGCAGAACAGACAAAACCGTTTCTGTTAATGTCTTATTTAAATTTATTGCTGCCCCATCATCTGCACCGTTTCAGTGGCATTACTCCCACGTCGCTCATTTACATTCCCCCACAGACCACACCCGGGTTCATCCGTCACAGTTCCAGCGTCGGCAGTCCGCAGGGAACCATCGATATTAGGTTATTGTGGAAAAGTTCTTAACCTTTGTGTTTGTGCAACAGAATATGGTAGGTTGTCTGTTATAATACACCATATATACACGTAGGTGATTCAGTTCAAGAATGTTGTAAATTTTGTGTTTGCAGAAATTATGTAAACATGCTGACAGCTGATGTTTCTGACCATGGGGTTTTATTTCAGTGACTACAAAATATTTAGAGTGGATTCCCAAAGGAAATCAGGCAAGACTGGTATGTGATCTTTTCTTTCCTTTTTGTCTTTTGTTCATGTTTTTTGTTTAAATAATTGCTTTTTAGTTGAAGACTTTGTTTTGGTTTCCTTCCTTGCAATTTGCTGAAATTGTTCAATTCCATGCTTTTACTTTATTAGATATAACAAGTCCAGATTTTATGATTATATGGTGGTACTGGTAAAGGTTGTCTGGTTTATAAACAGTTATATGAAGAGAGAGTATGTCTTTGACTTCTAAGGACAGTTTTACGACCAACATTTTTCTGCGCAGAAACAAAGCAGATAATATTTTACATGATTTATATATATATACATTTGCATCATAACTGAACATATGTGTGTAAAAGTGTTTACTGCATGTTACATTTTGAAGTGGGTGATTGTGTTTCAGTAGATAGATTTTATCCATGTTAATGCTGATATCATGGCTGTTCAGACATGATAGCTGGTACTGACAGTCTTGCAATATGTCCATTGGCTTCCTGTTTTATACAGTTACAGTAAAGTTGATCAGCACTCTGTATCGTAAACAGATTTGACTCTATTTCTGTGATGACCTTCACCTCTACACTCCATCTCACTCTCTACATTCAGCTTCAGATCCACTCAGTTTCTGCGTTTCCAGATTTAAACGCTCCACAGTCGGTTGCTGTTTTTTCTCTGCCTCTGGACCTTACTCTTGGATTGAGCTCCCTCTTTCACTTCATCAAATCTCAGCACTCTATTCTTTTAAAAGTCTGGCCTTAATACCTACCTCTTTCCATAAAGCTGTACCCTCCCTCTTTCCACAGTTCTCCAGCTTTCTGTTTTGTCGTTCATTCCTCTGAACCTGTTATGCCTGTTTGTGAATGACTGGTTGGTGTGAAAGTGCTTTGATTTCTCTCTGGATGAGATTACGCAGTGTATTATAAATAATAGAGTGGTAACTCTCCATGTACAAGGTACACAACTTCAAGTCAGTGCTGCTGATACTACCACTTCAGCTTAGCACATGGGTAAATAAAATGCACATTGGAATGAACCTATACACTTCCGCAAAAATATATATGTAAATATTTGTATTATTTCATTAGTGTTATTTTTATTGTTATGATTTGATGGTGTGCAGGGGAAAATTGGACCAGTGAAGGACAACATCCTGTTGACCAAACTCAAGCCAGGGCAGGTGAGGGTGGTGCACCGTGAGAGGCCATGACTTGAGAATCAATCCATTTTCAGGAATTATTATAATTGCTTATGATCTTCCCATATGAAACAACAGCAACAAACCATTTTCAGGAATTATTATTCATGCTTATAATCTTCTCATATGCAACAACAGCAACAAACCATTTTCAGGAATTATTATAATTGCTTATGATCTTCCCATATGAAACAACAGCAACAAACCATTTTCAGGAATTATTATACCTGCTTATGATCTTCCCATATGAAACAACAGCAACAAACCATTTTCAGGAATTATTATTCATGCTTATAATCTTCTCATATGCAACAACAGCAACAAACCATTTTCAGGAATTATTATAATTGCTTATGATCTTCCCATATGAAACAACAGCAACAAACCATTTTCAGGAATTATTATTCATGCTTATAATCTTCTCATATGCAACAACAGCAACAAATCATTTTCAGGAATTATTATTCATGCTCACAATTTTCTTATACGCAACAATAACTACAGACCATTTTGAGGAATGAAACCTGCTTATAATCTTTATAAATGCAGCAACAGCAACTAATCATTTTCAGGAATGATGCCTGCTTAAAACATTTTTATATATTCAGCAACATGAGACACAAGAACTATAGATCCATGTAGTCGTGATTTATTGATCTACCAATAATCTGCATGCACAGCTGTGTCATGTATATCAGCATGCTAAAGTGTTCATTATTTATTGAAAGCTTACTTGAAATAAATCATAAACTGATCATTTGAATTGAGTTGGTATTGATGTATCAGAGAGAAAAAAAAAAGATAAATTGTTTTGTGAATCATATATTCAGAGATTGTTTTTGTTTTTTTCCCATAAATTGAATCTATGAATGGAAGTTGATACTGATATATTCAGAGAAAAAAAGATATCATTATAGAAAAAAAAAAGAGAGATTGATTATATCATGAATAGAAGTTAGTACTGCATTGTTGTTGCTGTGTTTTTGCATTTTAATAGTGGTTGCAGATCATTGTTTTTCCTTAAAAACTGTCCCATGTTTTTTATGTTTGTTTTTTAACTGCAATATGTGTATGTGTGAATAGGAGTGTGTGTTTGGGTGCGTGTGTGTCTGTATGTGTCTGAGCATGTGTGTTTGTGTGTGTGTGTATGTGTGGGTCTGTGTAAAGAGTATGAACAAATACAGGCTTTGTATACAAATTAACATTAGACAAGATTATCTAGCAAACTGGTCATCATAAATAACAACAAAAATCCACCAATAAAGATACCCGGTGGATGTTTGTTCGTCTGACTGCTGATGTCTACGACAGTTTTGACCACGTAGCAAAAACACGTACGATTTCTGTTGATGTGTGTGCACATTGTGCTGCACTGCATCATTGTTGTTCATTAGTGGAAGGTGGTAGAATGGCTAAGACACTTATCTGCCAATACAGTGTCTGTGAGGGTCTGGGTTTGATTCCCACTCTCACTCTCACTCTTTCTCCCAAGTTTGACTTGATTAGTTGAAACTCAAACACTTAGTCATTCGGATGAGATGATAAAAGTTAACTCTCACCATGCGAACGGCGAAAGAGACGACGTTAACAGCGTTTCACCCCAGTTACCATCATCAAAATATTGCAAGCGGAAGGCTCTTATACTGAAGAGGTGAATGTTGACAAAGAAGACCACAATTCTGACGACGGAAGCTAAAGGTTGGGTCATTCAGACACCCACTGGACATCCGAGGGGTCTGTGTAGAGGAGAAGAGAGGACTGGCCGTACTGAGTGAGTTAAGGTGATGTTGAAATTCCAAAACTGGGGTTTCAAGAGGGGATACTAGAAGCAACAGAATCTAGTTTACACCACTCCATTTTTTTGTTTGTTTACCATTGTAATGTGTGTGTTTTACCAGGAGGTGGACATGAGGCTGTTTTGTGTCAAGGGGACTGGTAAAGACCATGCCAAGTTTTCTCCAGTTGGTGAGAATCATTTGGTTTTTTTTGGTATTTTTTCCTCATTTTAGAATTTATTGCATGTGCTATAACATCCAGTTTGGGCACATGTTTATTGTCTCTTCATGAAATGCGTTCGTTTGATATTTGGAAAAGAAGAATATCATCACTGATATCGTTCAGATTCCTCCAAACAGAAGTGTTTTTCAGTTACACACACACACACACACACACACACACACACACACACACACACACACACACACACACACACACACACACACACACACACACACACACACACACACACACACACACAGACACTCACACTGAGTGACATGTATACTCAGATACTTTCGACATCGGCCCATCAACTTTTAACAGGCTAAAACACACAAATATGCAAGCGTGCAGGCGCGCGCGTGCGCGCGCGCACACACACACACACACCACACACACACACCACACACACACACACACACACACACACACACACACACACACACACACACACACACACACACACACACATGCCACACCACACACACACACACAAAACACATACACACACACACACACACACACACCACACACACACCACACACACACACACATACAACACACACAACACACACACACACACACACACACACACAAAATCACAAAGGAAACTTGACTGTTTCAGCCACAGTGTGTTACCGTCTGCTGCCAGTGATCACCCTGCTGCGACCGGTGGTGGGGGAACAGGCCCACAGGCTGAAGAAGTGCTTCTCTCCTGGCGTCATCCAGCTGAGGGACACACACAACGGTGAGGGGGCAGGGCACAGGGGGGAAAGCTGTAGGTTTTTTTTCTTCTCTTACATCTGTTTTCATTGAAGACCTGTCTGTACTTCTAGCGGTACTGATGGTGATACTCCGTGTCCACCACCACAGTTCTAAACTGCGTTTCATCAGTGCTTTGAATGTTTAGGGTATGTGTGTGTGGGGTGGGGGGGTGCCGGGGAGGGGCTTTGGGGGTGGGGTGGGGGGCGTGACTGTGCGTGTGTGTGTGTGACTTTCCATGTATGTGCTCTTGTCTATGTTCGAGTGTGTAGGATAAGTGATGTCATGAAGCCCTTTCTGCAGTGAGTGTGTAAAGTGGTTTATTTTAATTATTTCATCATCTACCGTCAATGGATTTTGTATTTATTATTTATTAACTGCTTTGAGCTGTATCTGAGAAAAAACAGTGCTGAATACGTGTTCATCATCATTATTATTAGTGTTGCTATGACTTGTCCTGTTGTCTTCTGTACTGCCTTCCACCCATCATTTGTCATGGAGTCTTGATATTTCATGGTACAGTGTGATGCTGTTGGAACAAGATGGTCCTCTTTATGGAATAACTAAACTGTCTTCTTCATAGCCACACAAGCCAGTTGTTGAGTGGAAGTCAAAGTTACTGATGGTGCTGTGTCTGTGATGTGATTGAGAGCTGAAGGGATGTTTGTGATGTTTCAGGCAAAGAGGCAGTGGTGGTTGAACAGTGAAGGGATGTTTGTGATGTTTCAGGCAAAGAGGCAGTGGTGGTTGAACAGCAAAGGGATGTTTGTGATGTTTCAGGCAAAGAGGCAGTAGTGGTTGAACAGCAAAGGGATGTTTGTGATGGTTCAGGCAAAGAGGCAGTGGTGGTTGAACAGTGAAGAGATGTTTGTGATGTTTCAGGCAAAGAGGCAGTGGTGGTGTGACAGTGAAGGGATGTTTGTGATGTTTCAGGCAAAGAGGCAGTGGTGGTGTAACAGTGAAGGGATGTTTGTGATGTTTCAGGCAAAGAGGCAGTGGTGGTTGAAAGGCGAAGGGATGTTTGTGACGTTTGATGCAAAGAGGCAGTGGTGGTGTAACAGTGAAGGGATGTTTGTGATGTTTCAGGCAAAGAGGCAGTGGTGGTTGAACAGTGAAGGGATGTTTGTGATGTTTCAGGCAAAGAGGCAGTGGTGGTGTAACAGTGAAGGGATGTTTGTGATGTTTCAGGCAAAGAGGCAGTGGTGGTTGAACAGTGAAGGGATGTTTGTGATGTTTCAGGCAAAGAGGCAGTGGTGGTTGAACAGTGAAGGGATGTTTGTGATGTTTCAGGCAAAGAGGCAGTGGTGGTGTAACAGTGAAGGGATGTTTGTGATGTTTCAGGCAAAGAGGCAGTGGTGACTGAACAGTGAAGGGATGTTTGTGATGTTTCAGGCAAAGAGGCAGTGGTGGTGTAACAGTGAAGGGATGTTTGTGATGTTTCAGGCAAAGAGGCAGTGGTGGTAAACGCCAGGAAAGACACCATCAGCCGTGAGGTCTTCCGACACGATGACCTGAAGGACGCTGTCAAGCTGGAGCGTGTCAGGGACCATTTTATCTGTAAGCATCTGTGCATACTTGGCTCACAGAAATGCGCTTCTGTTCTTATACAGTTTTGCTTTAAAGTGGTGCAGTTTAAAAAAAAAAGAAAGAATATGTATATATATATTTTTTTTAATAAGATAATGACCTTTAAAGGAAAGGGGGGGGGGGAGTGGGGGGGGGGGGGACGGGGCTTGCTTTACAGTGCAGTGTAATAGCCCAAAACGCAGGTGAAGCGTTAAGAGCCTTTCAGTGCTTTGGAAATGAAGGAGGTTAAGAAAAAGAGATGAAGCAAAAAAAAAAAAAAAAAATCAAACACTTACATGCTTAGATTGTTAGAAGAAGAAGAAGAAGAAAAAGAACACGCACATGGTTGAATATAACTTTATTCTCTTTTTTCATTGAAGCTATGCATTGCAATGATTTTGTTTGTATAACGACACTTACTCCATCCACAGTGCAGTGACAGGACTGTGTTGTACAGTTTGTATAACGACACTCGCTTCAACAAAAGTGCAGTTACACGTCTGTGTTGTACAGTTTGTATAACGACACTCACTTCAACAACAGTGCAGTGACATGTCTGTGTTGTACAGTTTGTATAACAACACTCACTTCAGCGACAGTGCAGTGACACGTCTGTGTTGTACAGTTTGTATAACGACACTCACTTCATCCACAGTGCAGTGACACGTCTGTGTTGTACAGTTTGTATAACAACACTAACTTCATCCAGAGTGCAGTGACACGTCTGTGTTGTACAGTTTGTATAACGACACTCACTTCAGTGACAGTGCAGTGACACGTCTGTGTTGTACAGTTTGTATAACGACACTCACTTCATCCACAGTGCAGTGACACGTCTGTGTTGTACAGTTTGTATAACGACACTCACTTCATCCACAGTGCAGTGACACGCCTGTGTTGTACAGTTTGTATAACGACACTCACTTCATCCACAATGAAGTGACACGTCTGTGTTGTACAGTTTGTATAACGACACTCACTTCATCCACAATGAAGTGACACGTCTGTGTTGTACAGTTTGTATAACGACACTCACTTCATCCACAGTGCAGTGACACGTCTGTGTTGTACAGTTTGTATAACAACACTCACTTCATCCACAGTGCAGTGACACGTCTGTGTTGTACAGTTTGTATAACGACACTCACTTCAGCGACAGTGCAGTGACACGTCTGTGTTGTACAGTTTGTATAACGACACTCACTTCATCCACAGTGCAGTGACACGTCTGTGTTGTACAGTTTGTATAACAACACTCACTTCATCCACAGTGCAGTGACACGTCTGTGTTGTACAGTTTGTATAACAACACTCTTCAACAACAATGAAGTGATATGTCTGTGTTGTACAGTTTGTATAACAACACTCACTTCAGCGACAGTGCAGTGACACGCCTGTGTTGTACAGTTTGTATAACGACACTCACTTCAGCGACAGTGCAGTGACACGCCTGTGTTGTACAGTTTGTATAACAACACTCGCTTCAACAAAAGTGCAGTGACATGTCTGTATTGTACAGTTTGTATAACAACACTCACTTCAACAACAGTGAAATGACACGTCTGTGTTGTACAGTTTGTATAACGACACTCACTTCAACAACAGTGCAGTGACACGTCTGTGTTGTACAGTTTGTATAACGACACTCACTTCAGCGACAGTGCAGTGACACGTCTGTGTTGTACAGTTTGTATAACAACACTCACTTCATCCACAGTGCAGTGACACGTCTGTGTTGTACAGTTTGTATAACGACACTCACTTCAACAACAGTGAAGTGATATGTCTGTGTTGTACACTTTGTATAACAACACTTACTCCATCCACAGTGAAGTGACACGTCTGTGTTGTACAGTTTCAGTTGAGTCCACAGGCATCATGAGGCCAGACGAGCTGGTGGTGGAGGCAGTGCGCATCCTACAGGCCAAGTGCCAGTCACTTCTGCAGGAGCTGGAGAATCGAGCACAGGCCACCGCTTCCTAGCCTTGGACAGTTGTTGCTGTGACCATGTGGTGCCTGAGGTTCTGGGATGGGCGTACAAGACGTACATCTGTGTCACAGACTGAATGCTAGAGAGGGAAAGAAAATGAATTGGTGTGTGAGAGTGTGTATGTCAGTGTTCAAGTGCATGTGTGTGTGGGTGTGTATGGATGTCTGACAGAGTGTTGCAGTTGGCAGGCTCCTGAATTTGACATTTTATGGCTGTTTAGTTTGGATACACCTGTGGTGTATCTTTGTGTTTTGTCATTGAACATTTCATTCAACTGCTTCTGCTGCTATATATATATGTGTGTGTGTGTGTATGAAGGATGTATATCATATGAATTTGCAAATAAAATCGTTTCCAGAGCAAATTTTTTTGTCTGCATATGCATGTGTTTGTGACCCAAGACAGTTATATATTAGTTGCAGTACATTTTCAACATATGTTCAGATCTGCTTGTGCCTGAACCCCCTTCCTGTATATACGCAATCAGAAGATCAAATACGCACGTTAAAGATTGATTGATATGGATACTTATAAGGCACCTGTCCTCGGTCAGAGACCAAGCTCTAAGTGCTTTACAAACACAGGGTCATTTACACAACAGGCTGCCTACCTGGGTAGAGCCGACTGATGGCTGCCATTGGGGCTTATCAATTGTTTCCTGTGACATTCAGTCAGATTTCAGGCACGCACATGTACACACTCAGACAAACATGTAACATTTAACATCTTATGTGTATGACCATTTTGTTTATTTACCCTGCCATGTAGGCAGCCATACTCCTATAATCCATATCAGTGTCTGGTGGGTTATGGAAACAAGAATATACCCAGCATGCTCACCCCTGAGAAAGAAGTATGGCTGCCTACTTGGCAGGATAAAAATGGTCATACATGTAAAAGCCCACTCGTATGCATATGAGTGAACGTGGGAGTTTGCAGCCCACGAACAAATCCAGCGACTGAAAACACATATCCCCTGTGCATTCCAGTGTGAATTAGTGTGGATATGCTCAGTCACACTTGCATATAAATAAGGAAACTTTGATGTCTGTGTTAGTTTCAGATGGTTATATTCACTTTGCTGATCAGAAGGAACTGATACAGATGAACAGGAATTCTGTTTGTCATTTCCTTTTATTTTATGTTGTTGTTTTTTTGTGTTTTTTTTTTTACAAAGAAATGGATAAGTGCATTTTTCTCTTACTCTACTGTTCAATTTCAGTTGTGTTTATTTTCTTTCATTTGTTAGGAAAAAAACATATTTTAAACAGAAGCTATTCTTGTTTGTGTGTTGCAGTAAAACCCCAACACAGTGTCCCATATATGACACTCTGATATTTCACTTATTAAATCCAGCATACAATCATTTGAAATTAAAACAATTGTTTAAAATGTCTGCTTGATAAAAAGCAGCAATTTTAATGCACTTTAATTGAAATGTAGGGTTTTCACACAAAGTGGGTTCCCTACTGACTACTAAATTGGACAAAGTCAATGTTTTTAATCCCTCAAACCACACACTTTTGACCTATGTTTAAAGTATGAACTGAAGTCATAATACATCGGTTTTCTTTCCACAAGTAAACCAACAGAAAGACCATATGCACAAACATGAAAAACAAAAAGGAATTTCTCAACGTTTCACATCACTCCAATTTTCAATAGACTTGTGCCCAATAATGACAATAGTGCTGTTATACTGACAATAATATCTATCTATATATCTGTATTTGTGTGTGGGGGGTCCAGCATGATAGCAGTCTCAATTCAGTATTTACGTGCAAGTCCAACATGACAATAATTTATTATTACTGGTCAAATAAAAACCCAGATGCCAGCGAACGAGTCACAGGTCTAAGGGAAAGTACTCCAAAACAGGTATCATGGAGTAGAGATTACTTCCCTTTGATTTTGGACTTGCGGAAGGATCGAGGGTGGTGGTGGTGGGGGTGGTGGGGCGTGGGGGGTCAAACACTACCAGCAGGGTCCTTATGACACTGAAATCGATGTAGCAGTATCAGAGTTCCATCAAAATTAAAAGCGGTACTGGCATGACCTACATGTCTGCTTCTTTTCACTGAATCGTGAAAGCGAAACCTGTATCACTCTGAACTGAATATTTTCATTAATTTTTTATGCTTGAGGAGAAAAAAAGAAGACATTTCCACTTATGGGTTGCAGACGACACACACACACACACACACACACACACATTCACACTCACACACACACACACACACTCGCACGCACACAGACACACAGAGACACACACACACACACACACAGTGACACACACATTTTTCTGGTCATTTACCTCTCTTCGATTTTTGGGACACACAAGAGACGCTCCTTGAGCTACTGAAACCGAAACTGAATGTTAAAATGTTTACCGGCATTTTAAAATTTTTTAAAAATTTTTTATTATTATTTTTGTTTTAATCTCCTACCAAGGGAGGAACGTGGCAGAATGGATAAGACGCTTATCCGTCTGCAAATACGGTATTGAAGTTCGTGAGGGTCTGGTTTAGACTGATTGCCGCTCTCGCCCCTTCTCCAAAATTTGGAGAATCATACTGAGCGTATAGTAACTCGGATGAGACGATAAACAGAGGTCCGAGGTCTCAGTGCAGCACGTACTTGGCACACTGAAAAAGAACCCATGGCAACAAAAGTGTTGTCCTCTGGCAAAAACTTTGATGATTCCACAGATCACTCTGGTAGATTTGAAGTATGTATTCATGCACTCAAGGCACTGACAAACGCGTACGTTGAACCCAGGTTATGCTTCAGTTTCAGTAGCTCAAGGAGGCGTCACTGCGTTCGGACAAATCCATATACGCTACACCACATCTGCCAGCAGCGTAACCCAACGCGCTTAGTCAGGCCTTGAGAAAAAAAAGAAAAGAAAAAAAAAGGGTGAATAAATAATAGATAAGCGTACATAAATAAATAAATCATAATTATAATATAAAAAAGGTAATAATAATAATAATAAATAAATAAATAAATAAGTAAATAAATAGATAAGACAACAATGATGATAAATATGCAAATAAATGTAAAACATGAAGACACACATTCACACATACACCCACACATGCATAACAGATATGCACCAAACATGCAGTTTCACAGATATGAAAGCATAGTCAAATACACATAAATGTACATGAGCCCCAACACACACACACACACACACACGCCACACACATGACCCTTTTAACATTGACTGCTTCGATTCAACATCTTTCTTTCATGTAGGCCCTGGGCCGAATTAGGATTCGAGATCATTTGGCACGCAGATAGCACTGAACACTAAAATCCAATGTTCCATGGTTAGCTGCCTGCCTTACATAGACTGCGTTATTCATTCTTGCTCGTTGTTGCTTTGATCTGAGTTCAACATGACATTACAGCGAAGAATATTGCCCTACAATTCCAGAATGAGATGTAAACGTTTATTTGAAAGTTTATATTTGATTTTTAAAAAAAAGAAAGGAAAAAAGAATAGTGGAACATCTGAAAGTTTTTATTTGATAAAAAAAAAAAAGAGAGCAAAGATGAATAGTGGAACACTGACTGACACAGTTTTTCAGACCACACACTTAGAATAATATAACCCCCCACCTCGCCCCCCCCCCCCCCCCCCCCCGTGAGTTTTGCCTGAAGGTCAAGGTCAGAGGCATGTCAGGATGAACAGTGAACATGTTTTGTGCCCAGCTGGATGGATAAAGGACAGTTTGATGGAACCTGTTTCGGTTCCCTGCACGCCCACACCTACACACACACACATCTTCCTTCCTCATCCCTACCCAACCCCGGTCCCCCACACACATACATACACGCAAACCTCTTTTATTTTTATTTTTTAAATTTTATTTATCTATTTATTTATATATGTACCTTTTTTGTGGTTAGCTCCTGTCCATGCTTTAAAAGAATATTGTTCAAAAAATTATGGGTTGCACTTTTTGCTCGAGAGTGAAAGTCCAGATTATCAGCCTTTTTGATTGTTTTTCTTTTTTTTCTTTCAGTACTCCACGTTATTGGTGTATTGTTGTTGTTTTTTGTTATATATGTATGTGTATTTTCTGTGGAACATTATATACGTGTAATAACCATTCTGTTCTTTGTTTATTTTTATGTTTGACTTTGAACCATTCTTTTTTTTTCTTTTTTCTTTTTTTTTTATGTTCGATTTTGATAAAAACAGACAGGGTTTATCAGATCATGTACAGAGGAGTAGATATGAAATCTTTAGACTATAATTAATGTCTAGTCTTTCAATAATTTCAGCTAATGTTCAGGGCCTAGGTGACTTTCAAAAAAGACGTGATGTCTTTCAGTTTCTTAGACAAAAAAATATGTCAATATATTTCTTGCAAGATACCCACTTTGTAAGTAAACAAGAGAGACAGATAAGAGCTGAATGGGGATATGAATGCTTTTTTGCATCATATACATCACAATCAAGAGGCGTAGCAATTCTGTTTAATAATAATTTTGATTTCAAAGTAAAAAATATAATTAAGGATGTTCATGGGAACTATCTGATCATGTCAATTAAAACTATGGAAAGAGATATCACACTGGTAAATATTTATGGTCCGAATAGGGATAATCCTCAGTTTTATGTAGAATTAAGTAATAAGATTAAAGAACTGGAATCCGAAATAATAGTAATTGGAGGGGACTGGAATCTAGTTTTGAATCCACCATTAGATTACAGTAATTACAAACATGTTAACAATCCTAAGGCACAAACAGAAGTTATTAAATTGACAGGTGATCTAGAACTGGTAGATATATGGCGGGAAATAAACCCAGAAATACATAGATTTACATGGAGAAGATTAAATCCACTGCAGCAAGCTAGATTAGACTTTTTCTTAATATCCGAAAATTCACTAGCTAATGTAAAAGATGTAGACATTTTGTTCGGTTATAGGAGTGATCATTCTTTTATTTCAATAAAGTTTGAGTTTAGAAAAGATACTCGGTCAAGGAATTTTTGGAAATTCAACTCATCACTATTAAAAGATAAAGAATATGTAGATATGATAAATAATACAATTGAAAACATAAAAGAACAGTATGCTGCACTAGTATATAATAGATCAGAAATATGTAATATTCCCATAGAACATTTACAATTTTCCATATCGGATCAGTTATTCTTAGATACCTTGATAATGGAAATAAGGAAAAAATCAATAGAGTATAGTTCCAGAAAGAAGAAAAAGGACACACAAACAGAAAAGCAACTTGAAGAAGAAATTACAAGCTTAGAAAGTAAAAGTTGTAAATCAGAGGAAGATTTACAGCAAATACAAGAGAAGAAGAATAGTTTAATTACACTAAGAAAAACTAAAATACAAGGAATATTGTTAAGAAGCAAAGCTAGATGGGCAGCGGAAGGAGAAAAGGTATCAAAATATTTTTGTAACCTTGAAAAGAGACATTATGTTAGCAAACAAATGTTTAAACTAGTATCTAAGAATGGTAGAAATTTAGATAAGATAGAAGATATGCTGCAAGAAACGAAAGAGTATTACAACAAATTGTATGAGGAGCAGGAAGTAAAAGACATTAAGTTAGAAAAGTACGTTAATAATTCGCCTAAACTAACAGAGACAGAAGCCAACTCGATAGAAGGTAAATTAACTTTGAAAGAGGCATCACTAGCACTAAAAAATATGAAAAATGGTAAAAGCCCAGGAACAGATGGAATGACAGTTGATTTCTTCAAATTTTTCTGGAAACAGATAGGTGGTATTGTTGTACGATCTCTAAATGAAGGGTTTGAGAAAAAAGAGATGTCCATTACACAGAGAGAAGGTATCATAATTTGCCTACCAAAAGGAGATAAACCCAGAGAATATCTTAAAAACTGGCGTCCAATATCACTGTTAAACGTAACTTATAAAATTGGCTCTACCTGCATCGCAAATAGAATGAAAACAGTCCTGGATAAACTTATTAATGAAGATCAAACGGGTTTTGTATCTGGCAGATATATAGGAGATAATCTAAGGCTTATTTATGATATAATCTATTACTTGAAGGAAAAAAATCTACCAGGACTATTAGTTTCAATAGACTTTGAAAAGGCTTTTGATTCAGTTAGTTGGAAATATATGCATAAAGTTTTAAAACATTTGGGTTTTGGTGAGGATATTCGTAGATGGGTAAAAGCGTTCTACACCAATATGAAATCCTCAATAGTAGTTAATGGTAAAGTATCTACAAGTATACAGATTGAACGAGGCTGTAGACAGGGAGACCCACTCTCGCCATATTTGTTTATTTTGTGCGCAGAGATAATGGCTTGTAAAATTCGTCAAAATACAAACATAAAAGGTATTAAGATATCAGAGGTAGAATTTAAGATTAGCCAGTTTGCTGATGATACGTCTTATTTTTTAGAGGGTGACAAAAGATCATATGGAGAACTGTTCAAAGAACTAGAAGATTTTGAAACAGTCTCAGGACTCAAATTAAATCACGAAAAAACATGCAATGTATGGCTGGGAAATAAGCGTAATTGTGATAAAGTTTATTTATCAAATTTGAAAATGAATTGGAATCCACCACAGTTTAAAATCCTTGGGCTCTGGTTTACTAATGATTTAAGTAATATAATAGATTTAAATATAACTGATAAGTTCAATGAAACAAAAAAACTGTTTAACGTGTGGATAAAAAGACCAATTACACCTCTAGGAAGAGTAGCTGTCCTTAAGTCGATTATCTTGTCAAAATTAATTTACTTATGGATTATGCTTCCAAATCCATCAGATAACAGTATTCAAGAATTGCAAAAAATGTGTTTTAATTTTGTATGGGATAAAAAGAAGGACAAAGTTAAAAGATCAGTGGCAGTGCACAGTGTACAAAACGGAGGTATAAATATTCCACATATTCTATCATTTATAAAAGCTTTAAAACTCACATGGTTGAAAAAATGCTACAATATGTCGTATCGTCCAAAATGGAAAATTATATTATCAAAAGAATGTCCAGAAGTTGAAATGTTACAAGAATATGGCCCAGTAGTTCTTACAGTTGGAAGACGTATAATAAACCCCTTTTGGAAAGATGTGTTTCGTAGCTACACAGAATTTTATGACAAAACTGATATACATGTTGAGCAAGATATCCTGATGGAACCTTTGTTTTTCAATAACAAATTTAAGATTGATGGTAAAGTCTTGTATTTTGAAGACTGGGTCAGAAAAGATGTTTATTATGTGAGAGACATTGTGAAAAGGAATGGACATTTTTTCAATATTCAAGAAATCCAAGATAAAATTGAAAATCGAGTCCCAATGTTAGAATTCTTTGGTTGTGTTAATTCAGTTAAAAGTTTTTTAAGAGAAAAAAACATAACATTTGAAAACAATGATCACAATGGAACCAGATTTAATAAAGCATACACTGCACTAATAAAGGCCCCAAGAGGAACGAAATGTTTCTACGAAATAATAATTGGAAAACCAGAAAAGCCAAATGCCTGTAAAAATTGGGACTTGATTTTTGAAAACAAGCTTGATTGGAAAAACATTTTTTTCAATACAAAAAAAATCCATGAAATAAGGTTGAAATGGTTTCAGATGAAAATTAATTACCATATTCTTGTGACAAATTCGGTTTTGATGAAGATGGGAATACTCCCACATAACATGTGTAATTTTTGTAAGGATGAAAGAGATACAATTCTGCATTATTTATGGGAATGTAACCATGCACAACATTTTTGGAAGGAGTTTGTGAGATATTTAAAAGAAAAGTGTTTACATTGTGATAGACTTAACCTGAATGACACACTGGTGCTTTTTGGACATAACAAAATGAAAACTGATGAATGTTTCTCTTATATCTTATTGACAGCTAAATTCTATATATACAAATGTAGAATCAACAAAGTAAAACCAACATTACAAATGTTCAAAAAGGACCTCAAACAGGCATATGAAATAGACAAGTATGCCTTTAACATAACTATGGAATATAACAAATTTGTGGAAAAATGGGCCCTTTATAATTGTTTGATACAAGATTAAGCTTTTCAATGATACCTTGGAACTTTAACATTGAACATATATTGTTTTGCTGTTATAGATTTGTCAGTACTTAGAACTTAATTATATGCCTACCCTATACTTTCTAATGCACAAAACATATAAATTCTGTATCTGTAAACCTTTGTCTGAATAAAAAATGTTGAAAAAAAAAAAAAAAAAAAAAAACCCAAAAAAAACCGGATGCACTGATTCTGGAGAACACATTTCACTTCCGGCCGGGGTCTCAAATCCGGACTTCTTTCTTCATAAGACCGGCTAGGGGGCAGCTTCTTTCTCAGAGACACTTCATAATAATGCGAAAGGATTAAACTAGATGAGTGTTGATTCTCGGTGAGATGAAACTGTTTCGAATGCACGGTTTCGAAGTTAGTGAAGAATAATCTCGATTGTGCGTGGTTTGATCGGGTGTAAAACACAGGCAACCAGCCAGTGGTTTTAGATACAGGCTAGGCATTTATTCATTTATTTATTTATCTATTTATTTATCTATCTATCTGTTCATTCATTTGTTTGTTTGTTTTTCTATCTATTTATGTAAACACGTGCACAAAAATCTCGCAGGTTATTTCATTATTAAAGGGACCATAGCGCGAGCCGTATTTCAGGACGATATGAGGCGATTGTCTCCCTTGCACCGTCGTCCCCACTCTCTCCCTCTTCCCTTCCCCCCACCCCACCCCCCCGCTCCCACCCCACCCCCTCTCTCTGAGTTGCTACGGAATTAAAAAAAAAAGTATTATCTTTTTTTCTTTCTTTTTTTCTTTTTTATTATTTATTTATTTATTTATTTTATTTTAATAATCTTTACAATTGTCAGTGATATAGGTAACCCTTGCCCCCCCCCCCAACCCCTCCCCACTCCTCCCGCCCCCCCTCTTGTCTAAAAGGCTTTCAGGCTGAATGGACAGTACATTAATGTCATGGTCAGTCTCTCCCCCCTCCCCTTGTGCATAGCCCACGAACGCAGAAGAAGAAGAAGAAGAAGAAGAAGAAGAAGAGAAACAAGAAGAAGAAAAAGAGGAGGAGCAGGAG
>NC_134879.1:53823355-53858355 GCF_041734735.1 Babylonia areolata | reverse complement strand
TTTTTTGTTTTTTTTTCCGTACATCAAGTCACCTGGACAAAAAAAAGAAGAAAAAAAAGAAGAAAAAAAAAAGAAAAAAGAAAGAAAGAAAAAGAAGAAAAAAAAAAGAAGAGAGGAGATACATTGTGTGTGTGTGTGTGTGTGTGTGTGCGTGCGCGCGCGCGTGCGTGTGTGTGTGTGTGTGTGTGTGTGTGTGCGCGCGCCGGCGCGTGTTTGTATGTGCGTGTGTGTGCACGCGCGAGTGTGTGTGTTTGTGTGTTTGTGTGTGTGTGTGTGTGTGTGTGTGTGTGTTTGTGTGTGTGTCCTGTCTGTCTGATGCGAAAAGGGGCACTTGGGCGCACTTCTGTGTGGATTGAAACAGTAAAGCAGTGCATGAGGGGCGTGCTACCTGATTCTAGGTAAGAGTGCTCTGAATGACTTTCTTCGAATCCTGAAACGATACGGCGGATTAAAGGCGGATATAAGTACCCGCCCCACCCCCTCCCCGACCCCAACCCCCTGGTCATCATACACAGACAGACAGACATACATATGGACAAAAACGGAGATGGATAGACAGACATATACATCAGTGTGTGTGTGTGTGTGTGTGTGTGTGTGTGTGTGTGTGTGTGTGTGTGTGTGTGTGTGTGTGTGTGTGTGTGTGTTTAATGCTCATAGAAAAGTGCACAAAGGAAGCCGGAGACAGGCGGACTGACAGGCAGACACAAAACGTGCTGGTGGCCTCCGTCCTTCCTTCCTTCCTTCCTTCCTTCCCCCACTGCTTCCTTCCTTCCTTCCTTCCGTCCGTCCCCCACTCCTTCCTTCTCTCCCTCCCTCCCTCCCTCCCTCCCTCCCTTCCTTCCTCCTTCCTTCCGTCCGTCCCCCACTCCTTCCTTCTCTCCCTCCCTCCCTCCCTCCCTCCCTTCCTTCCTTCCTACCGTCCGTCCCCCACTCCTTCCTCCTCTCCCTCCCTTCCTCCCTCCCTCCTTCCTTCCTTCCTTTCGTCCGTCCGTCCCCCACCCCTTCCTTCTCTTCCTTCCTTCCCTCCGGGAGACAGACGGGTAAGGACGGACGGATACATCGGTGTTTTATTGTGCAAAAACAACCACACACACACACACACACACACACACACACACACACACACACACACACACACACACACACAGAGGGGGGTGGGGGTGGGTGTGGGGGTGTGGGAACAAACCCAAGGAAGAACGCCGGCACAGATAGACAGAAAAGGCAGACAAAATGACGACGGTCGCTTTCTCCTCCTTCCTTCCTTCCCTCCTTCCTTCATTCCTTCCCCTCTTCCCGGGCTTTTTCTCACCCCCCCCGTTCTCTCCTCAACGCATCCCTTCCCTCCGACCCCAACCCCCTAACCCCCCTACACACACACACACACACACACATACACACCCTCCCCTCATCAGCATTCAGCGTTGCTCTGTTTCCCTAGGACACCCGCTTGTCTGACACCCAGAGAAAGGATTTACAACACATGACAGCGCCCCCCCCCCCCCCCCCTTTGCATGTCGCTACCTTGCATTTTGCACAGTCACATAGCTGCTGCTCTGCTTGCATTTCACTCACCCCCCCTCCCCCTCCCCCCATACCCCCCCCCACACACACACACACCCTCCAGCCCCCCACCCTTCCTCTCTTTCCCTGCCAACCCCACACACCATGCAAGTGAGTAGGTTCGGGGGAGCGGGGAAGGGGGTGGGGAGGTGGAGGTGGGGGTTGGGGAGCCGTATAGGGTGAGGGGAGGTGGGGGTGTGGGGGGGAACGGACATGACTGACTCCTCCCTCCCTCCCCCTTTCCTACAAATCTGCATCCCCACCTAAAAATCCACTCATCCCTTTGTGAGTGTCGACTTTACACAGTGGCATTATACATATAAAAAAACAACTTACCCTACGTAATCATGCAAAAAACAACAACAACAAAAACAAAACAACAACAACCAAAAAACAACAAAAAAACAAAACAAAAAAAAAGACAAAAAACAAACAAACAAACAAAAAAACCCTACAAAACCCCCAAACAACCCCAAACCCCCAAACAAACAACCTCCCCCCCCCAAAAAAAAAAGAAAAAAAGAAAAAAAGAAAGAAACAAAAACAAACTAACAAAAAAAACACAACAAAAACAACCAACCTTGGATGGGAATTTCCTTGCACACAAGCTGATTTTTTCCTCCAATATATTACTGCACTAGCATACATATAGACTGTCGCTAACTGCGGAAATTCCCAGTCACGCCAGTGGGATTCTCTAATGGGTCACACTGGGAACCAGTTTAAGAGGATTGAGTAAGTAAGTATATAAGTGTAATAGCATTTATTTTGTGGCACTTTGAATGAATGTGTGGTTGAGATTGCGCGTGCGTGTTGTTGCTTGTGATGCTAGGGGAAGCAATTGCGTGTTGTTGCTTGTGATGCTAGGGGAAGCAATTGCGTGTTGTTGCTTGTGATGCTAGGGGAAGCAATTGCGTGTTGTTGCTTGTGATGCTTGGGGAAGCAATTGCGTGGTGTTGCTTGTGATGCTAGGGGAAGCAATTGCGTGTTGTTGCTCGTGATGCTAGGGGAAGCAATTGCGTGTTGTTGCTTGTGATGCTAGGGGAAGCAATTGCGTGTTGTTGCTCGTGATGCCAGGGGAAGCAATTGCGTGGTGGTGCTTGTGATGCTTGGGGAAGCAATTGCGTGTTGTTGCTCGTGATGCTAGGGGAAGCAATTGCGTGGTGTTGCTCGTGATGCTAGGGGAAGCAATTGCGTGTTGGTGCTTGTGATGCTAGGGGAAGCAATTGCGTGTTGTTGCTCGTGATGCTAGGGGAAGCAATTGCGTGTTGGTGCTCGTGATGCTAGGGGAAGCAATTGCGTGGTGGTGCTTGTGATGCTAGGGGAGGCAATTGCGTGGTGGTGCTTGTGATGCTAGGGGGAAGCAATTGCGTGTTTCTTATGAATATGATTTTATTGTGATCATCGCTCCTCAGTGTCAGTGAGTACAGTTCTGGATAGCTTAGCTGATCCCGTCACAGCAACTGGAAGCCAGAGCGTGAAAATCGGCTGGACCGGACGGGTCCTAGTGTTTCGATGTTTGGCCTGTTGTCACACTGATGAGAGGTTGGCGCATTGTCGCGCGTTGTCGCGCATTGTCGTGCATTGACGTATTGAGGAGATCAGAATAGAGAAACTCTGTAAAACGACCCTTGTGTGAGGTGTTCATTCCGTTTTCCTCCCCCCTCTTGTTCTTCCTTACTCTCTTGTGGAAAACGCTGTATCGAAGATAGAACCCACCCCGAACAACTACAACATAAATAAGTAGGTAATCGACTCGGAATAATGATTGACGGTCCTATCGCGCTCGCTGCAGAAGGATCAATTTCGGCCTAACCGCAACACCGACCTCCCCCCCTCTCCCCCCTCCACTTCCCCTCAAACACACACACACACACACACAGAGAAGAATAGCGACATCAACGATAAAACAACGAAATCATGTAGTGTACAGTAAAATCATAATCATGTTAGCGTTCTCTGCCAACGTGTGTGTGTGTGTGTGTGTGTGTGTGTGTGTGTGTGTGTGTGTATGTGTGCGTGCGCATGCGCGTAAAATGCTGATCCTGGTTAGTTAAAGAGGGAATCGTTGTTTTTGTTTGCGTCATCAGTAAAGTACGTAGATTGCTGAAGTAGGTTACGGGTACAATAAAAGGCTGAGATCACTGTGCTGCTTGTAAACCCGTTCAGTGTACACGTATATTATTGTTCATATTTTGAAACTATCGATTTGCCGTGTTTGTTTCTCCCACTACCCCCTCTTTTTGTTGTTGTTGTTGAGCATTTCGCCTCCCCCACTTTCTAAACATTATTTCTAATGTCCGAATCACATCTCTGTTTTATTTGGTTTTCAGTACAAGACAAGACAAGACAAAATCTTTATTATCGAGGGTAACAGATGAGCAAGTAACATGCTTTTTTTTTTCTTTTTTTTTTACATCCAGCCCTCGCCCTAAAGAGGGAATAAAGCATAAAGAAGTGAAAATGAGTAAAAGGAAGAAGAAGAAGAAGAAGAAGAAGAAGAAGAAGAAATCAAAACATTATCAAAATACATCAGTATTTTCCGATTTTTCCGATGATCCCACCATTCACAGCCATATAGCAGAATGCCGTTTCACAGATCAGCGAGATGATACCAGTCGCTTTTCCGTCGTTTTGTTTGTCTGCAGTCAGCTCCAGTCTGTGCATGATGGCGTGATGCATCTACCCCAGCCACTAGAGGAGATGGACCCCAAGAACTCAGTGAAGAATTCCTATGGTATATACTACTACTACTAATAATAAGAAGAATGATTATAATTTTTTTTTTTATAAAGGGTATAGGCCACATGACCAGTTACAAACTGATCAAGCTGATTGATTTTTAAAAAAAAAATTTATTATTATTTATTTATTTATTTATTTTATTATAGAGTGAACAGTTAAGAGGGAGAGGGGTGAGGTAATGATGGGAGTACTGGCACTACTACTACTACTACTAAGAATTACAATATATATATATATATATATATATATGTATGTGTGTGTGTGTGTGTGTGTGTGTGTGTGTGTGTGTGTGTACATGGTGTAGGCCACATGACCCGTTACAACTGATCAAGCTGATCGTTTTTGTTAGAGTGAACAATGAAGAGAAGAGAGAGAGGAGTGATGTTATGACGGGAGTATTGTTATTATAATAACATATATATATATGGTTTTGTTTTGTGGTGTTTTTTTTTTTTTGGGGGGGGGGGGGGGGGGGGGGGGGGGCAAATGGTGTAGGCCACATGACCCATTACAACTGATCAAGCTAATCGTTTTTGTTAGAGTAAACGGTTAAGAGAGAGAGAGAGAGAGAGAGAGAGAGAGAGAGAGAGAGAGAGAGAGAGGGGTGATGTAATGATGGGTGGGAGGAAGGGAAGGAAGGACGGAGAAATCCATGGCCTCCCCACCACCCTTTATCCCCCTCACCCCCCCCCCCCACCCCACCCCCCACTGCCTCCCTCGGCCCCCCAACCCTGCATTCCCAGCCAAAACCTACACCCTCCCTTCCTTCCTTCCCCCAAATCTATCCCCATCCCCACACCCCGGGCGACACCCCCCCCCCAACCCTTCACCCGTCCCCCCCAGGCCCCCCTCCTCCCAGCCTCTCCTTTCTTCTCTCTGTGTGGCAGCAGCTACAAGGGAGACTGAAAGACCAAGGCGTGACGTGTGAGTGACAGGCTCATTTCTCTGCTGCCGCAGCCGCCATGACAACCCCCCTGTGTGTGTGTGTGTGTGTGTGTGTATAGCGCCTGAAAAAACACACAAAAAACGGACCTCAGCAAGCACCGTTTGGACCTCGCTACACTGGGCTGGGCCCAGAATCATCCCTCCCCCCCCCCCACCTCCCCAACCCCACCAGTGGAATTATTACAGGGCAGGCCTTTTATATTCATTTATTTGTTTTTATTTTATTTTCTTCATTCATTTTATTTCATCTACCCGGTCTATTTTATCAGTACTCCTTCCAATGCCCCGATGTATTAACTTGATCCAGCCCCTTCCTCTTTCCACTGGAATATCTTTATGAAAAACAAAAAAAATATAAAAAAAGCAAAAAAAGCGTATTATCTATTTAACCCCCCTATCCCCCCCAACATTTCCTGAACATAGTGAATTATGTATATATATATATATATATATATATATATATATATATATATATATATATATATGTATATATGTATATATATATATCAATATATCATGAGTTTTCCGGACTGACCCACGATAGCTCCCTTCCGAACCATATCCTCACCCATTCACTTGTTACGCAATAGCATCTTTAGTGCATCTTTCTTTTTCTTTTCTTTTCTTCTTTTGAAGCAAAAAAGCAAGATATTGCAGCTTACACGATAACGTGCGGTAAAAAAAACAAAAAAAAAACAAAAAAAAAACCCAACAAGTAAATCAAGACAGCTCTTGAGGGGTTCATTTTGGGGCAGAACCAGAACTTCACTCACGTTCGTGTGGAGTTTGATATCTTCTTCTTGTTCGTCAGATGGACACCCCAGTCTCCGGGATAATAATAATAATAATTGGTATTTATATAGCGCTGAATCTTGTGCAGAGACAAACCAAAGGGCTTTCACACCAGTCATTCGCACGCATGCATAACTCTAAACTCGAGAAACTGAAGACAAAGAAGAGACAGGGGAGGGAGGCTATCATAGAAAAGGGTGCTTTTAGAGGCAAGACCTGAAAGAGCTGAGTGCGGAGACCTGACGAAGCGAAAGAGGAAATTCATTCCAAAAGCAAGATCCAGAGACAGAGAAAGAACGGCGGCCGACAGTGAAGTGTTTGAATCTGGGTATGCATAAATAAGAGTGGATCCGAAGCCGACCGTAGAGAGCGAGATGGGGTGTAGAGGTGAAGGCAGCCACAGAGATAGGACGGGGCAGATTTGTGAATACATTTATAACAGAGTTCTGATCTTGTACTTTATTCTGTGTGAGACAGGAAGCCAATGGAGATGTTGCAAAAGAGAGAGTGATGTGCTCAGATCTTTTCTTTCTGAGGACAAGTCGTGCAGCAGAGGTTTTGTATGGAATAAAGGCAGCTGTACGCTGCAGATCCTCCACTCTGCCGGAGAGGTTCCGGGTCACTGGAATTGGGTCCCTGGGGGACAGTACCTCTTCCTGAGCACCTCACGGAGGAGGCCGGACTGCAGCGAGACGTTCTGTTGTCTGGTGTGATAATCATGGCCCTTGAATGACTGTTGGAGTCTGAAAAGATTCCAGCCTACGTCCATTCACCGGGGAGTGCTGTTCGGGCCCAGGACTGCTGGGTGCTGGGAGCTGCCCAACATGAACTCTACCTTGTCCTCCCCACCATCACCCCCCCCCCCATGCACACACACACATGTGGAGTGATGGTCTAGAGGTAACGCGTCCACCGAGGAAGCGAGAGAATCTGAGCGCGCTGGTTCGAATTCCGGTTCAGTTGCCAGTATTTTCTCCCCCTCCACTAGACCTTGAGTGGTGGTCTGGACGCTAGTCATTCGGATGAGACGATAAACCGAGATCCCGTGTGCAGCATGCACTTAGCGCACGGTTGCCCCTGGCAAAATTCTGTTGAAAAATCCACTTCGATATGAAAAACAAATAAAACTGCACGCAGGAAAAAAAAAGAAAGAAAAAAAAAGGGTGGCGCTCTCAGTGTAGCGACGCGCTCTCCTTGGGGAGAGCAGCCCGAATTTCACTCAGAGAAATCTGTTGTGACAAAAAAGAGAAACACAGTACAATACAACACACACACACACACACACACACACACACACACACACACACACACACACACACACACACATCCTAATTTGTACTTTCTAACTGATTTGAAAAAAAAAACCGTTTTGACATTTCAGGCACAAGCGTTGGGATCTTCCCGGGCTTCTGGACCTTGCAATTGGAATGAACTTCCTCTTTCGCTTCGTCAGGTCTCCGCGCTCAGCTCTTTCAAGTCTGGCCTTAAAACCCACCTCTTCACAAGATAGCCTCCCTCCCCTACCTCTTCCTTGTCTTCAGTTTCTTTAGTTTTAGAGTCATGTATGCGTGTGAATGACTGGTGTGGAAGCGCTTAGATTTGTCTCTGCGCAAGATTCAGCGCTATATAAATACCATTATTATTATCATTATTATTATTATTAAAAACAAACACAAAACAACAACAACACCCTATTAAAAAACCAAAACGAAAAAAAAAACAACAACAAAAAAACACACAAACAAACAAACAAGAAAAAGAAAAACCGGAAGAAAACACACACACACACACACACACACACACACACACAAGAAAAACAAACAAATCCCAGCTGGCGTCATATCAGGCCTTCCGCAGAATCAGTCCATGGGAATCAATTAGAGGGGGAGGGGGGGTCAGTGTGAGGCATCACACCGGTGACCCAAGGCTTGCTTGCATTGCCGATGGGGCCGGCTTACTGCTGCTGCGGGATCACGGCACTGTTACACTGTTACATTATTGTACACATGCATTATTTAATGAGGGCAGGGGGCGGGAGGGGGTGGGGGGTGGGGGTGGGGTCTTCACTTTGCAATACAACAGAATGGGTTTTTTTTTTTTTTTTATTTGCTTTTTTTTGTGTGTGTGTGTTGGTTTTACAGAGAAAAAGGGTGTGGGTGTGAAGGCAATCTGAGAGAGAGAGAGAGAGAGAGAGAGAGAGAAAGAAAGAAAGAAAGAAAGAGGGAGAGGCACAGGGAGAGAGGGAGAATGACAGAGAGACAGACAGACAGACAGACAGGCAGACAGAGACACATAAAGAAAGAGAGACAGAGAGAGAGAGACAGAGTCAGGGACACAGAAAGAGAGAGAGAGACAGACAGACAGACAGACAGACAGGCAGACAGACAGACAGACAGACACAGAAAGAGAGAGACAGACAGACAGACAGACAGAGACAGACAGACAGACAGAGACAGAGACAGACAGACAGAAAAAGAGAGGGAGGGGCACAGAGAGAGAGAGACAGAGAGAGAGAGAGAGGCAGACAGACAGACAGACAGATAGACAGACAGAGACAGAGATACAGAAAGAGAGAGGGAGGGGCACAGAGAGAGACAGACAGAGACAGAGACAGACACAGAAAGAGAGAGGGAGGGGCACAGAGAGAGACAGACAGACAGACAGAGGCAGAGACAGACACAGAAAGAGAGAGGGAGGGGCACAGAGAGAGAGAGACAGACAGACAGAGACACAGACACAGAAAGAGAGAGGGGGGAGGCACAGAGAGAGAGAGAGAGAGGCGGGGGGGGGGGGGGACATTCAAAGACAGAAAAACGGAAAAGCTTGGGACAGCAGCAGCAGCAGCAGCAACAGCAACAACAACAAAAGAGTTGAGCTGCTGAAGAGAGGAGCAGCAGGGCTTCACTGATGACGGAACTGAGAGAGAGGGGAGGGCACTGAGCGCTGAACCAGTGCTACTCTGGGAGGAACCGGAAAAACACTTCAGTCGCCGATCAAGAAAAAAAAAAAAAAGAAAAAAAAAAAAAAAAAAAAAAAGAAGAAGAAAAAAAAAGAAAAAAAAAGGAACACACAAACATCCCTTTGGACCTATAATATCATAGCTTATACACGGAAGTGGGGTTTCTTTTTTTTATTTTTTATTTATATATATAATTTCCTTCGGTTTTTATTATTATTGCTGTTTTTTTTTGTTTTGTTTGTTTTTGGTTTTTGTGTGTATGTGTGTGTGTGTGTGTGTGTGTGTGTGTGTGTGTGTGTTCTTTTTCTTTCTTGTTGCTGCATTAGAAAAGGACCCCCGTGGGAATGCCGGGGGTCTTTCAGTATAACCAGCATCCCCGCCTTCTGGAAATTCTGTGCTAGAAATTTCCTCTTTTCTGTCACTCTCTTTGTTTCTGCCTTTTTTTTTCTATCTTCACTGTTGTCTCCTTTTTCAGCCTTCCCAGTCCATTCCCATTTCTTTTTTCTTTTTTTTCAAGCAAGCCTTGACACTTTTTTTTTCTCTCTTTTCCGCAGTCTATGATGCACTATCTGTGTTGTTTTGCTCTGACGATTAGGTAGTGAGATGTAAACACTGGGATGGACACTAGCTGCCCATTCTGCAGTGTTATTTGCACATATGGCCTTTTATGTATTTTCAGTTTGGCTTTGAAGTATTGTTTTTTTTCTGTTTTTTTTAACGATTTTTTGTAATCTGGGGATGATAAATTAAGCGGAATAGCTGGCGTCCTTCTTCTTCTTCTTCTTCTGCGTTCGTGGGCTGCAACTCCCACGTTCACTCGTATGCACACGAGTGGGCTTTTACATGTATGACCGTTTTTACCCCGCCATATAGGCAGCCATACTCCGTTTTCGGGGGTAGCTGGCGTCCTCAGCATGGCCTAGTCTTATTTGCCATAAGGAGCTAAATGGTTGGGATACTGTGTCATGAACTGTTTTGCGGGTTTGTCTTTGTGTTTTTTGGTGTGTTTTTTTTGTAGTTGTGACAGTTTTGTGCTGACGCGGTTGAGCATTTGTATGGTTTGACAGTCTTGATATGGCCCTGTGCGGTCGGCTGGACTATCAGCAACAAGAATAAGAATAAGGAACAGAAAAGGAACATGAAAGGGCGCACACACACACACAGAGTGGCTTATGGAAGGGGGGAAGAGGGAAAGAAAGTTGATCATTTTAAAAATAACACATTGCTGGAAGAAAGTAGGCATCCTTCAGTCTCGGAAGACTATGGAGTTGCGCTCTAGGTGTTTATTCTGGTACAGCGTCGGGTGTGGCTGGCCAGTCCGACGCGGGAATGACAGTCCCTGTGGCAGAGGGCACAGATGAAGTCTGACTCTGGTCTGTCTGCCTGGGCTGCAGCCTTTCTTCTCATTCTCTATTTCCTCGTGCTGCTGAGCGAGTGTCTCTTCGAACTTGGAAAGACCTTTCTGCACAGTCTGTCTCCAGGCTGACCGTTCGAGGGCTGTTGCTTCCCAGTTGTTCTGGTCGATGTTCAAGGCTTTTAGGTCCCTCTTGCACACGTCTTTGAATCGCAGCTGTGGTCTGCCTGTGGGACGTTTTCCCTGCACAAGTTCTCCGTAGAGGAGGTCTTTAGGGATCCGTCCGTCGTCCATGCGCACGACATGGCCGAGCCAGCGCATACGTCTCTGTTTCAGCAGCGTGTACATGCTGGTGCATCCAGCTCTTTCCAGGACAGTGTTGTTTGGGACCTTGTCCTGCCAGGTGATGTTCAGAATGCGTCGGAGGCTACGCATGTGAAAAGCATTGAGCTTTCGCTCTTGTCGGGCACGCAAAGTCCAGGACTCGCTGCCATACAGGAGGGTGCTCACGACGCAGGCTCTGTAGATCTGGATCTTTGTGTGCTCAGTCAGCTTGCTGTTGTTCCATGCTTTCTTTGTCAGTCTGGTCATGGTGGTAGCTGCCTTGCCGATGCGCCTGTTGAGCTCTGCGTCAAGTGAGAGGGTGTCTGAGATAGTTGAGCCCAGATAAACGAAGTCGTGGACGACATCCAGTTCATGGTCATTGATGCTGATGGCTGGGGGAGAGTCCACATCTTGTCCCATGACCTGTGTTTTCTTCAAGCTAATGGTAAGCCCGAAGTCTTGGCAGGCATCGCTGAAGCGAGTCATGAGCTGCTGTAGGTCCTCGGCTGAGTGGGCGGTTACTGCTGCGTCGTCTGCAAAGAGGAAGTCACGCAGGCACCTCAGCTGGACTTTAGTCTTGGCTCTTAGTCTGGAGAGGTTGAAGAGCTTTCCATCTGTCCTGGTTCGGAGGTAGATACCTTCAGCTGCAGGACCAAATGCGTGTTTCAGCATCACAGCAAAGAAGATTCCAAACAGCGTGGGAGCCAGGACGCTGGAAGAAAATAGATAAATAAACCGACAATTTTGGATCTTCTACAAAGATGTTTTCTTTGTTTTATTGTTCTTTCAGATTTTTTTTTTTTTTTTTTTAGCTAAAGAAGAAAAAAACGTGCGTAGAATGTCTTTATATGATGTTTCGAAAGATGATACGAAAAAACAAAAACAAAACAAAACAAAAAAACCCCTAAAACACACCAACCCCCCCCAAAAAAACCCTTTATTTTTTGGGGTGTGTGGATGGGAGTGGGGTGTGTCGGACTGGCTCAAAAGAAAGGAAACAGACTTAATGGTCTTTGCCAACGATGGTTTAATGATGTGGGGGAAAAAAGACCTGGAAGAACATTTGTGAAACATCACACGCATGCACGCACATGTACATCGGCCCGTAGGCACGTAAGCACACGGCAAACACACACACACGTGCGCGCGCCCGCCTGCGCGCAAAAGCACACACATGCACACACATGCTTATAATCTACGTGCACATAGAACATCGCATCGTGTAGTCATTCTGTCAGTGATGCAAGTACTATGCAATAAGATATCAACGCTGAAAGTGTACATGTGGGAGGAATGACTGAAAAAGCGAAAGGAAAACCAGATGAAGAGCGATAAAAGACAAAAGGTATTTTCTGGTCAGCTGGAAGAATTCAGTTCCAGTTTGGGGTTGTTAATGAGAAGAACTTGCAGTTTCTTACAAAGGCAAGGCAAGCGCTATATAAAAATGAACAGTGTTATGGTCTTGATAATGATCATGATTTCGTGGTTATGATGATGATGATGATGATGATGGTGGTGGTGGTGGTGGTGGTTATGATGATGATGATGATGATGATGATGATTGAGATTACATTTACGGTGACCAATACATTCTGATAAATTACTTTTCTTTCTTTTCCCTCATTCCATCATTTTCTTTCGTTCTTTCTTTCTTTCCTTCCCTTCTTCTTCGTTTTTTCACTCATCCCTTCTTTTCTCTTCCTTCTTCCTTCCTTCCCTCTTTTCTCCTTTCCTCACTTCATCCCTTCTTTTCTTCCCTTCCTTCCTATCTACCTACCTACCTACCTTTCGTTTCTCCCTTCCTACTTCCTTCATTCCGTTCTTTCTTTTCTTTACATCCTTCTCCTTTCCTTCCTTCCTTTCTTCATCCCTTCCTTCCTACTTCCTTCATTCTTTCTTTTTCTTTTCTTTACATCCTTTCTCCTTTCCATCTTTCCATTCCTTTCCGGATGTAGGAAGCTGTTTTAATGACTTTTCCACTCGAGCAACGTTAAGATATATATATATATATATATATATCTATATAACAAGCTCCCACGAGGCCGACTGCCAGGTTCCTGCCCCCAGTGTTGTTCATTTTCACAGCGCTCAGTTAAACTAGTTGGTGCCGACTTTTATTCGCTAGAAGTTGTTTTTCTTTCTTTTTTTTTTCTTTTTTTTTTGGGGGGGGGGGGAGGGGAAGGGGGGGGGGGGGGGGGGGGGGGGGGGGGGGGGCGGGGGGGCGTGGGGAGGGTGCTGATTGCTTGTCATGTCTGTCAGTCAACTTCTTTCCCCTGTTAGTGAGAGTACCAGCAAACGTCAATGTCAGTTCCGCCAACCCCCCCCCCCACCCCCACCCCCCCCAAAAAAAACGACTTCAGATACCCCACTTCAACTACCCCCCACTCACCCCCCCACCCACAAAAAAACAACAAAAAACAAACAAACAAACAAACAAACAAAAAAACAAAACAAAAAAACCCCAACCCAACAACAGCAACAAAATACCTCCCAGTTTTAATTAAGTTGAGGCATGTCCGGAACATCCGTTGCAGCCTTAACAGACTGTTTCACTTTCGGTTTCAGCTCCATTTTCTCAAGGAAGCGTCACTGCATTCGGACAAATCCATATCCATATACGCTACACCACACTTGTAAGGTCGCGGCAGTTGCCTGACCAGCAGTATAACCCAACAGTGCTTATAGTCAGTAAGGTCTGGAGTGCATGCCCAGCGCCTGTATATCTTTGTGGTACCGTCTATGTGAGTGAGTTTCTTCTTCATCATCTTCTTCTTCTTCTGCGTTCACTCGTATGCACACGAGTGGGCTTTTACGTGTATGACCGTTTTTACCCCGCCATATAGGCAGCCATACTCCGTTTTCGGGGGTGTGCATGCTGGGTATGTTCTTGTTTCCATAACCCACCGAACGCTGACATGGATCACAGGATCTTTAACGTGCGTATTTGATCTTCTGCTTGCATATACACACGAAGGGGGTTCAGGCACTAGCAGGTCTGCACATATGTTGACCTGGGAGATCGTAAAAATCTCCACCCTTTACCCACCAGGCGCCGTCACCTTGATTCGAACCCGGGACCCTCAGATTGACAGTCCAACGCTTTAACCACTCGGCTATTGCGCTCGTCAATTTCTTCTTCGTGGGAGCTTGTTATATGTATATATTTGCCACACGACAACCAACCTCTTTGTTTCCGTGGGTTCTATTTTTGCATTTGTATTTGTATTTCTTTTTTTTTTCTTTTTTTTTTTTTTTATCACAACAGATTTCTCTGTGTGAAATTCGGGCTGCTCCCCTCCGTCAGGGAGAGCGCGTCGCTACCTGACTACAGCGCCACCCACTTTTTGTTTTTAAAGAGTGAGTTTCTTCTTCAAAAGTCAGTCGCCACACGACAACTAACCCTTTTGTTGCTGTGGGTTCTTTCACGTGCGCTGAGTGCATGCTGCACACGGCGGGACCTCGATATATCGTCTCATCCGAATGAATAGATGCGAGAGCGGCAATGGAATCCAGACCTTGGCGGAAACAGTGCTGGTAGGTGAGCCGGCGTCTGAGCCCTTCTCCCACCGTCCTCCTAAAGTCAACATAACAGTCAGAGGAGTTTTTAACTCACTCAGTACGGCCAGTCCTCTCTTCTCCTCTACACAGACCCCTCGGATGTCCAGTGGGTGTCTGAATGATCCAACCTTTAGCTTCCGTCGTCAGAATTGTGGTATTCTTTGTCAACATTCACGTCTTCAGTATAAGAGCCTTCCGCTTGCAATATTTTGATGATGGTAATTGGGGTGAAACGCTGTTAACGTCCGTCTCTTTCGCCGTTCGTATGGAGAGAGTTAAAGCTGTGAATGACGGACTGTAACCAACGCCTTAGTTTTCAGGGCTTTTGTCAATGCATGAATTACACTGTGGGAGGAATTTCACAGGCTCCTGATCTTCGTATTAAAAAAAAACCCAAACAAACAAAGAAACAAACAAAAACTCTACCTATCTATCTGTCTATAAAGTATCTATCTATCTGTCTATAATCACACACACACACACACACACACACACACACACACACACACACACACACACACACACATCTGCCTAACAAATATGTATATATATATGTGTATAAAGACAACGACTTAATATATATAATAATATTATATATATATATATATATATATATATATATATATATATATTGTGTGTATGTGTGTGTGTGACACATAATACACATATATCTGTTAGGCAGATATATATATATATGTGTGTGTGTGTGTGTGTGTTAACGGCACATTATATTCCTGACAGTCTTGAACTTACGCGACCATTGTCCGGCCCTTCGATCAACGATACTACGTCTTTTGATTGAAGAAGAAAACGCAGATTTCTCTAGGACTGATTACCTCGCACATGATAAGTACTTTACCCTCTTCTGTTCCTCTTCCTTTCTTCTTGCCCCCTCTCCCCCACTCCTCCAGTCATCCTTCTCTCCCTTCCCCTGCCCCCCCCACACCCCCGCGTCCCCCTCCCTGCGTTCTCTCCTCTCTGTCTCTCTCTCTCTCTCTGTGTCTCTCTTCTGTTGCCCATGTAATGTTTGTACGATGTATTGCGTGTTTGTTATATTATTTTCCCCTCTGTGAGTGACTGGGCAAAGGATGTGCTTGTTCCATTTTCCCTTGATAAAAAATAATATGTTAGTTCGTTCGTTCGTTCTCCCTCCCTCCCTCCCCCGTCTTTTCTTCTCCTCTTCTCGTTCCCACCCCAACCCCCCGTTTTTTTGGGGTTTTTTTGTTTAAATTTTTTTTAATTTTTTTACTCTCACCCCTCGTGTATTCTGCCAAGCAGCGTGAAAGTGACAACACTGCTGCCACCTCTTCAACCCATCCCCCCCCCTCCGACCCCCCCCCCCACCCACACACACACACATCCACATCCCCCAGCCTTCTCTCCACTCCTTACCCCTACCCCCCACCCTCTCCCCACCCCCTTCTCTTTTCGCCCCTGCCTACCACAGCAGCTACTTCCGCTCTGCTATCTCCATCAGTTCCGACAGCTTCCGGTACAGACTGCTGCTGTATGCTCAGTGTGGTAGTGGAGTGTATTAGTGGGGTGGGGGGGTTGGGGGGGTAGGGGTAAGGAGTTAGTTCTAGACTGTTGGTTGACTTGTTGGATGAGTCGAATCTTTCATGCAGCCAATGGTTCCTTCTTTATAATGCTCTCCACGTGCGAGGAGTCTTTTCCATGATAGAGACTGAGCCTTCCCAACGATTAGCGTCCAGACACTTTGTTTCGTGTCCGGAATACGGGAGGGCTGGGGGGGGGGGGGGGGGGGGGGGGGGGGGGGGGGGGGATGGAAAACGTTTTCTTCAGAATTTTTCCATTAATTTCCTTTGGCTGATCTGCCCATACTCCCTCCCTACCCCCCCCCCCCCCCCCACCCCCCTCTTTTTTTTTTTTTTTTTGATACATGAATTGGTATTCGCGAATAAATATGGTACCCGTCCTTCCTTCCTCTCTTCTTCTTCTTCTTCAGCGTTCGTGGGCTGCAACTCCCACGTTCACTCGTATAAACGCGAGTGGGCTTTTACGTGTATGACCGGTTTTTTTTTTTTAGCCCGCCATGTAGGCAGCCATACTCCGCTTTCGGGGGTGTGCATGTTGGGTATGTTCTTGTTTCCATAACCCACCGAACACTGACATGGATTACAGGATCTTTAACGTACGTATTTGATCTTCTGCTTGCCGTATACACACGAAGGGGGTTCAGGCACTAAGCAGGTCTGCACATATGTTGACCTGGGAGATCGTAAAAATCTCCACTCTTTACCCACCAGGCGCCGTCATCGTGATTCGAACCCGGGACCCCCAGATTGGAAGTCCAACGCTTTAACCACTCGGCTGTTGCACCTGTCGTTCTTCCTTTCTGTCACCATGGAGGAAGGTGGCAGAATGGTTAAGACGCTCAGCTGCCAATACAGAGAGTCCGTGAGGGTGTGGGTTCGAATCCCGCTCTCGCCCTTTCTCCTAAGTTTGACTGGAAAATCAAACTGAGCGTCTAGTCTTTCGGATGAGACGATAAACCGAGGTCCCGTGTGCAGCACGCACTTGGCGCACTGAAAAAGAACCCATGGCAACGAGAGTGTTGTCCTCTGGCGAAATTACGTAAAATGAAATCCACTTTCATAGGTACACAAATATGTAAGCATGCACTCAAGGCCTGACTAAGCGCGTTGGGTTATGCTGCTGGTCAGGCATCTGCTCAACAGATGTGGTGTAGCGTGTATGGATTTGTCCGAACGCAGTGACGCCTCCTTGAGAAACTGAAACTGAAACTGAAACTGTCCCGTCAGTTCATGTGGATGGGTTGGAAGTGAGGGAAAGGGTTCTTATTACACTGTTGATGATGGCAGTTTCTTCGTATCCGAAGATCACTGGGAAGAAGGTTTAGTCCGGGTGAGGCAAGCCTTCTGGTGGCTGTACAGGCCAATCCTGGATTTGCATTGTCGGGAACAGCTGGCGCACGTGAAGGTTGACTGGTCGCTGGAGGGGTAAACTTGAGCTCTACGTGCTTCGCGTTTCTTCTGACGGCACTCTTTGTCAAACCACACATTTCCGACATGAGCTGGCGTACCGAATCGAACACTTTTTCTCATGCACTCCCCTGCCTGCAGAACAGCCTTTGTAAATGTATCAAGGGCTGTCTCCATAGACATTTCTATTTGGTCATAAGCAGTTTGGAACATGTTTTGTGATTGATCACTGTTTATGTTTTCGATATATTCTCCCTTCTTTTCGTTAGTCCATTTTAATCTAGTTATTTTTGTGTTTGGTCTTGAATTGTCCTTCTGGTTCCCTAATGTAGTAAGTGGTTTGCAAGGCAGTGTGAGACAGATAGGCATGTGACTGGATTCAACTCGGCTGTCAACTTTAAAGAGGGGATTGCATGAATAGAAAAAATCAGATGACATAAGAGCATAATCAATAACACTGTTCCCTTGGTCTGCAACAAAGGTGAACTTTCCACGTGAAGGTTGGCTGGTCGCTGGAGGGGTAAACTTGAGATGATGCCTCCTTTCTCCGCTGGTGTTTTAACTGTTACACTTTAGATATCTTCTGGGGGAAAGGATGAGATGCTTGGACAGATTCTGAAAGACTTGAAAAGAAAAAAGTAAAACGAAAAAAAATCCGGAAAGAAAAGACGAAGGAAATTTGACAGTCTTTTACAGATAATGGAGAAGCCATCTATCTGTAACTGAAAAGGTGGGTGGGTAGGAGGTGTAGGGATACGATGAAAATTGATTAGCAAATCAAACATAACTCTTACATAACTCACACGACGAACGCAATGCGACATTCCCGTTTATATTTTCTGATGGAATAATACAGGACGGGAACTGAAAAACAAGTGTACAACAAATCCCAGCGAAAAAGCACCCAAATCGAAATGAATTAACTAACAATGTCTATTCCAGAGAGACAGAGAGAGAGACGAAGAGACACAGAGAGAGAGAGAGAAAGAGAAAGAGAAGAGAGAGAGAGAGAGAGAAAGAGAGACGGAGAGTCAGAGAGACAGAGAGAGAGACGGAGAGACAGAGAGAGAGAGAGAGACGGAGAGACAGAGAGAGAGAGAGAGAGAGAGGGAGAGACAGAGACAGAGAGACAGAGACAGACGGACGGACGGACAGACAAACAGAAATTAAGACACACACACAGACTCTGCCACCCTGCGACACTCTCTACAAGGGGAGGGAACTTCCGTGTGTCACGATCCTCCCCCCCCCCCCTTCACCACGTTATCACCCCTCCCCTCACTCACCTATCCTACCCATCCCCCACCCCCACCCATCATCCCCCAGGACACAGCGAGGACCCCTCTGGAACCGACAACCAGGACTACACCTCCACAAGATCACAGGACCATCGCCTTGACCACATCACACCTCCCATGGAAAAGACCACAGCCACGAACAACTTGACCTTAAAGGCTCATTGCTCTCTCCATACGAACGGCGAAAGAGATGACGTTAACAGTGTTTCACCTCAGTTACCACCACCAAAATATTGCAAGCGGAAGGCTCTTATACTGAAGAGGTGAATGTTGACAAAAAATACCACAATTCTGACGACGGAAGCTAAAGGTTGGGTCATTCAGACACCCACTGGACATCCGAGGGGTCTGTGTAGAAGAGAAGAGAGGACTGACCGTACTGAGTGAGTTAAACTCAACTCTACCACCCCATCCCCGCCCCCCCCCCCCCCTTCCAAAACCATTTCTGAGCAGTCCATGGTTATTTCAGGTGTTAGAAGTGGGGAGGGGTGTGGGGTGGGGGGTGAGGGGCTGGATGGAGGGTGGAGGGAGGAAGGAGATGGATGTAAATCATGAACCGTTTTACAGGTAAACACTCACTCCTTACAGACATCAAATTCCTTGGGATCACACACAGTTTACAGCTTCCGTGCGCATCTGGTGTCAAACAGAGCGTGGTGCGCACACACACACTTGCACACACACATACTTGCACACACATTCACACATACACACACACACACACACATACGTACACACACACATGCGCGCGCGCACACACACACACAAACGTACACATGCACAAACATGCGCACGCACGCACGCACACGCACACACACACACAAACACTATATATATATATATATATATATATACTATATCATATAATATTATATCATATTACAATAGACAGAGAGAGACGGTGGGGGGGGGGGGGGGGGGGGGGGGGAAAGAAAGAATGGGACAGAGAACGATGGGGGTTGACAGACAAACAGACCGACAGACAGACCGAGAGAGCCTGTAAGAGACAACAGACTATGAAGACAGACCCAAAACACAGAGAGGCACACAGACAGACAGACAGACACACAGACAGTCAGTCAGATCTAGTCACAAGAGTAGCTTGCACGTGCAACAACTCCCTCCCCACTCCCCCACCTTCACAAGGACTGGACTGGGATGGTGGCGGGGAGGGAAAGAGCGGAGTGAGGGTGGTGGTGGTGGTGGGTGGGTGGGGTGGGGGGCCGGAGCGGGTAGAGGATGGGGGCGTTGTGTGTGTGTGTGTGTGCGTGTGAGGGGGTGGTGGCAAGGAGGGAATAGCGTCAGCAAACAGACTACAGCACCATGCACTTACACCCACCCACCCACCCACCCATCCAACCTCCACCCTCCCCCCCGATCCCCCCCCCCCCCCACTTCCCCCGTCGGTCTCAACAGAGCGTGTCCGCAGGAAACAGACTTTTGCCACACATGACACCACCACCCTTCTTCCCCTCCCCTGTGACCAACTACCCACCACCACCACCCCCACCACCACCACCACCCATCCCCACTCGCCCATTAACTCCTACCTCAGCCCCTCCCCTCCCCTCCCCCTCCTCCTCCTCCCATCCCCTGTTGCCTCCCTCCCACCTCCCTCCTCCCCCACCCACCCCCTCCCACAACACCAGACTCCTATGGAGAGAGGCAGGTGCCCAGACGTACATCCCCTCAAGTTGAACTTCTATAAACGATGCGGAAATTAAAAGTCTCTTTTCGCCATATTCTTATGTCATTTTCAGGATGGGGAAAACAGGTTGTGTTGTGCTTTGGGGACGACGGGTTTTGAAGATTAGTTGTAGAGATGATGCTCTCTCGCCCCCCCCCAAACCCCCCTCTCTCTCTTTTTGTTGAAAGCTGACGCCGGAGGAAAGAAAAAAAAGAAGGGTGGAGGGGAGGGGGTGGAGGGAGGGTTTCGGGGGTGGGGGGGCTGAGGATGGAGGGTGAAGGAGGAGTGAGTAAACTCCTGAAAAACCCTCCTACTGCAAGTGTTGAGGATGATGGAGGTCTAAAGTGACTCGCTTGCTTGCTAACTGGCTTAAACTCCGCTTCTTCGCTTCCGAGGTGATAAACAATTCAACCTTCTAACGTCAGCCTCTCCTGGTTTAAAGCCACTGGGAGGCAGGTTTTTTTAATTTTTTTATTTTTATTTTTTTTAGCGGAGGGAGGTGTGGGGGTTGCAATCCACACACACACACACACAGAAAGAAAAAAGTGAAGAGTAGACCCTCCCCACCCTCCTTCCATTCCAGTTCCAGGCCCCCGCTCCCTCTCTCTCCAGTCCCCCTTCCCCCCCGGGCCCCCTCCCCCCCCACGGCCCCGGGTCCCCCACCCTGCATGCATACAGACTGTTTTGAGGTGCCGGTGTCTTGTGCAGAAAGCAGAACGTTTTTCCGCTCTCTCTTTACATGTGTTATTTCACTAACACGACACGCGCCCCCAGCACCTCAGAAATGAATGGGGCCGCGTTCAGAGAAGCTGGCAAGTAGCGCTGCGGAGTCGTTCAGTCATTCGGATACGACGACGATCAACTGAGATCCCGTGTGCAGCGTGCACTTAGCGCACGTAAAAGAACCCACGGCAACAAAAGGGTTGTCCCAGGTAAAATGCTGTGAATAAACTCACTTTGATAGGAAAACAAATGTATACCTACTTGCAGGCAGAGGTGGGGGGGGGGGGGGGGGGGGGGGGAAGTGGCGTTCTCATTGTAGCGACGTGCTCTCCCTGGGGAGGGCAGCCCGAATTTCACACAGATATGTATGTTATGAGGAAAAGAGTAATACAACACAGTACAATATATTAAAACTTATTACAACACAATACGATACAATGCAATACAATACAATACAATGCAATACGATACAATACAATACAGTACATTACATAACAATAATACGACACGACACAATGCAATACAATATCATATGATACAATACATACTGTCTGGCGGAGTCAACGTCCACGCCTTGTTGTGAACAATACCAGTTCCGTTCTGAGAGGGGAAAATGCGGATATTCCCTACAATACAATACACTGCAATATTATGTAATGCAGTGCAATACACTACACTACACTACACTACAATACAATGCAATACAATGCAAAACAATACAGTACAGCCGTTCCTCTTACAGTGTGAATGTCAAGCTGCTCAGTCTGTCTGTCGAAATTTCGGCGACAAGTTAAGATTCTCCCGTGTGTCCCTGCCACATTACCTGTGTGCTAGCTGAATCGGAAGCGTAAGCAGCACTGACTTGAAGTTGTGTACCTTGTGAATGGAGAGAGTTACCACTCTTTGTTAATCATTTATCTCCTGGCCTCATTATTTGTTAATTTCCAGTTGAAAAACCACCGAGGCAACCATGTGTTTGTTCTGTATTGTCCATGTGTTCTGTGTGGCTTGTTTAGGATTAAAGAGGCTATGCCAGTCTTGAATAAAAGCTAATTTGTGTTTGCACATTTCTTCTGTCTTTGTTGCTGTGTGCACATGTCAAATGATCGGTATAAGGACAGGCCCGGCGCTCCCCCCCAGCCTTCATCCTTATTTTTTCTTTTTTTTTTCACTGGAAGTGTCTGGGTTTGTTCCATAGTACCTTTTTATTTACCTGTGTGCTAGCTGAATCGGTTGCGAAAACAGCACTGACTTGTGAACCTTGTGAATGGAGAGAATTTCCACTCTTTACTATTTGTTAATCCTGCCACATAACGTTCGAGAAATCGCGGTTCTCTTCCAGTGTCCTGCGTGGGGCGGGTTGGACACAGACTATAGTTTCGAGTAACGTCACTTTCATTTCATTTTGCCCATCGCTCCTGGTGGAGCATAGGCCATCGACGACCCCTCGCCATCGCACTCTGTTCTGGGCTGTTCTGGCCATTCCAGTCCAGTTGGTTCCTTGCTGCTTCAGCTCTGCCTCGGTATCTCGCCTCCAGCTGTTGCTGTTGCGAGGCTAACGTCACTTTACGTAATTATGATTATTCTTACCCTTACGTGTGGTAAGTTACGCCGGCGTGGAGTGAGCAGAGTTGGACAGAGGCCCCGTTTCGACGTGGTGTTGTGTCCTTGGGAAAGGCACTTTACTCCGAGTGCCCTCACTGACTTGTGTTCCACCACGTGTGAATGTGTGCCTGACTAAGTCAATTTTGTATTTGTATTTCCTTTTTTTTTTTTATCCAACAGATGTGTAAAAATCGGGCTGCTCTCCCCAGGGAGAGCGCGTCGCTATACTACAGCGCCACCCATTTTTTTGGTATTTTTTCCTGCGTGCAGTTTTATTTGTTTTTCCTATCGAAGTGGATTTTTCTTCAGAATTTTGCCAGGAACAACCCTTTTGTTACCGTGGGTTCTTTTACGTGCGCTAAGAGCATGCTGCACACGGGACCTCGGTTTATCGTCTCATCCGAATGACTAGCGCCCAGACCACCACTCAAGGTCTAGTGGAGGAAGAGAAAATATCGGCGGCTGAGCCGTGATTCGAACCAGTGCGCTCAGATTCTCTCGCTTCCTAGGCGGACGCGTTACCTCTTGGCCATCACTCCACACAATGTTTTAGAGCGCAACATAGAACAAAAAATGGCGTGAAAGAATAGCTGGGTATCCCCCCTGTGTTGTGTAGAAAAACAATATGGCCTATCCCACCACCAAACCTTAAGAGCAGTAGGTTAATGGATAATGGATCCATCATCTGACGGGCGCCATAGCCGAATGGTTAAAGCGTTGGACTTTCGATCTGAGGGTCCCGGGTTCGAATCACGGTGACGGCGCCTGGTGGGTAAAAGGTGGAGATTTTTCCGATCTCCCAGGTCAACATATGTGCAGACCTGCCAGTGTCTGAACCCCCTTCGTGTGTATACGCAAGCAGAAGATCAAATACGCACGTTAAAGATCCTGTAATCCATGTCAGCGTTCGGTGGGTTATGGAAACAAAAACATACCCAGCATGCTCACCCCCGAAAGTAGTATGGCTGCCTAAATGGCGGGGTAAAAACGGTCATACACGTAAAAAGCCCACTCGCGTATATACGAGTGAACGTGCGAGTTGAAGCCCACGAACGCAACAGAAGAAGAAGAAGAAGAAGGATCCATCATCTGGTCGCATTTCAGTGACATGGGTGCACTACTGGCTGGTACAGAAATGTGACATTGGCTGTGAAAAGGCGGCACAAGGACAGGATTGGGGGCTCACCTCAGTTCCCATGCCGAGCCCTGGACACAGGATTGGGGGTTCACCTCAGTTCCCATGCCGAGCCCTGGACACAGGATTGGGGGCTCACCTCAGTTCCCATGCCAAGCCATGAACACAGGATTGGGGGCTCACCTCAGTTCCCATGCTGAGCCCTGGACACAGGATTGGGGGTTCACCTCAGTTCCCATGCCTGAGCCCTGGACACAGGATTGGGGGCTCACCTCAGTTCCCATGCTGAGCCCTGGACACAGGATTGGGGGCTCACCTCAGTTCCCATGCAAAGCCCTGGACACAGGATTGGGGGCTCACCTCAGTTCCCATGCTGAGCCCTGGACACAGGATTGCTCACCTCAGTTCCCATGCCGAGCCCTGGACATAGGATTGCTCACCTCAGTTCCCATGCTGAGCCCTGGACACAGGATTGGGGGTTCACCTCAGTTCCCATGCTGAGCCCTGGACACAGGATTGCTCACCTCAGTTCCCATGCTGAGCCCTGGACACAGGATTGGGGGTTCACCTCAGTTCCCATGCTGAGCCCTGGACACAGGATTGGGGGTTCACCTCAGTTCCCATGCCGAGCCCTGGACATAGGATTGGGGGTTCACCTCAGTTCCCATGCTGAGCCCTGGACACAGGATTGCTCACCTCAGTTCCCATGCAAAGCCCTGGACACAGGATTGGGGGCTCACCTCAGTTCCCATGCTGAGCCCTGGACACAGGATTGGGGGTTCACCTCAGTTCCCATGCTGAGCCCTGGACACAGGATTGCTCACCTCAGTTCCCATGCTGAGCCCTGGACACAGGATTGGGGGTTCACCTCAGTTCCCATGCCGAGCCCTAGACACAGGATTGGGGGTTCACCTCAGTTCCCATGCCGAGCCCTGGACACAGGATTGCTCACCTCAGTTCTCATGCTGAGCCCTGGACACAGGATTGGGGACTCACCTCAGTTCTCATGCTGAGCCCTGGACACAGGATTGGGGGCTCACCTCAGTTCCCATGCTGAGCCCTGGACACAGGATTGGGGGCTCACCTCAGTTCCCATGCTGAGCCCTGGACACAGGATTGGGGGCTCACCTCAGTTCCCATGCAAAGCCCTGGACACAGGATTGGGGGCTCACCTCAGTTCCCATGCTGAGCCCTGGACACAGGATTGGGGGCTCACCTCAGTTCCCATGCTGAGCCCTGGACACAGGAGTGGGGGTTCACCTCAGTTCCCATGCCGAGCCCTAGACACAGGATTGGGAGTTCACCTCAGTTCCCATGCCGAGCCCTGGACATAGGATTGCTCACCTCAGTTCCCATGCTGAGCCCTGGACACAGGAGTGGGGGTTCACCTCAGTTCCCATGCCGAGCCCTAGACACAGGATTGGGGGTTCACCTCAGTTCCCATGCTGAGCCCTGGATACAGGATTGCTCACCTCAGTTCATATGCTGAGCCCTGGACACAGGATTGGGGGCTCACCTCAGTTCCCATGCTGAGCCCTGGACACAGGATTGGGGGCTCACCCCATGCCGAGCCCTGGACACAGGATTGGGGGCTCACTTCAGTTCCCATGCCGAGCCCTGGACACAGGATTGGGGGTTCACCTCAGTTCCCATGCTGACCCCTGGACACAGGATTGTTCACCTCAGTTCCCATGCTGAGCCCTGGACACAGGATTGGGGGTTCACCTCAGTTCCCATGCTGAGCCCTGGACACAGGATTGGGGGTTCACCTCAGTTCCCATGCCGAGCCCTGGACACAGGATTGGGGGCTCACCTCAGTTCCCATGCCGAGCCCTGGACACAGGATTGGGGGCTCACCTCAGTTCCCATGCTGAGCCCTGGACACAGGATTGCTCACCTCAGTTCCCATGCTGAGCCCTGAACACAGGATTGGGGGCTCACCTCAGTTCCCATGCCGAGCCCTGGACACAGGATTGGAGGTTCACCCCATGCCGAGCCCTGGACACAGGATTGGGGGCTCACCTCAGTTCCCATGCCGAGCCCTGGACACAGGATTGGGGGCTCACCTCAGTTCCCATGCCGAGCCCTGGACACAGGATTGGGGGTTCACCTCAGTTCCCATGCCGAGCCCTGGACACAGGATTGGGGGCTCACCCCATGCCGAGCCCTGGACACAGGATTGGGGGCTCACCTCAGTTCCCATGCCGAGCCCTGGACACAGGATTGGGGGTTCACCTCAGTTCCCATGCCGAGCCCTGGACACAGGATTGGGGGCTCACCTCAGTTCCCGTGCCGAGCCCTGGACACAGGATTGGGGGTTCACCTCAGTTCCCATGCTGAGCCCTGGACACAGGATTGGGGGCTCACCTCAGTTCCCATGCCGAGCCCTGGACACAGGATTGGGGGTTCACCTCAGTTCCCATGCCGAGCCCTGGACACAGGATTGGGGGCTCACCTCAGTTCCCATGTAAAGCCCTGGACACAGGATTGGGGGCTCACCTCAGTTCCCATACCGAGCCCTGGACACAGGATTGGGGGTTCACCTCAGTTCCCATGCCGAGCCCTGGACACAGGATTGGGGGTTCACCTCAGTTCCCATGCCGAGCCCAAGACACAGCGAATCTGAATTCACTGCCCCTGGGGCCGTTAAAAAAAAGCTATGGGGACCTTGAACTTTGACCTCTACTACGCATGGTTACAGCCCAATCGACCGAAATGTTCCAACCAAGGTGCTCTTACACTTATTTATCCAGTCAAAGCCGTTATGTGTAGCATCCCCCTGCACCCCCCTGCACTCCCCTCCCCCCCTACACACACACACACACACACACACGCACACCTTTCCAGACTCCCTTTCACCTCTCCTTTCACCCACACGGCACGGAAATAACGCACTACGTACATGTGTGAGTCTCCTGAAAGTTCTGTGTGTTGTTCGTGCTGTTTGAGCACACTGGATTCTGTAGTTTGGAACTGAATACGAATGCATGTCATCTCCATATTGTGTCCCCCTGTCGACCCTCTTGTTATGTTGCCACGTCTGTCTTTAACTCTCTCCATACGAACGGCGAAAGAGACGACGTTGACAGCGTTTCACCCCAATTACCACCATCAGAATATTGCAAGCGGAAGGCTCTTATACTGAAGAGGTGAATGTTGACAAAGAATACCACAATTCTGACGACGGAAGCTAAAGGTTGGGTCATTGAGACACCCACTGGACATCCGAAGGGTCTGTGTAGAGGAGAAGAGAGGGCTGGCCGTACTGAGTGAGTTAATGAAATGAATTACAAGAATTGCACTGACTGTGGAGAATATCTGGAATCTAGGAAAAACAACAACAACAACAACACCAACACACACACACACACACACACACACACACACACACATCTTGTGCTCAGTGCCTGTCGCTTAAATGACGAAATTTTCGAACTGAACTACAAGTAACTACAACACATACATTGACTGAAATCGAAGATAAATCATCAGATTAGTTTTTCTTTTCACTTCAAGTCAACAACTACTACAATCTATACAATCACACAAAAGAAAACAAACAAACGACAAAATATTCCCAGCAAGAAAATGGTCCAAGAGATTCACATGTTCGTTAAAAAATGACTACACGACGGATTGGTGCAGTGTGTGTGTGTGTGTGTGTGTGTGTGTGTGTGTGTGTGTGTGTGTGTGTTTACTGAGCTTTAAAACGTGACAATTGGTTATTATGAATGTGCAATATGTAGGATTAATAATGTGCAATATGCAGAATGAATGTACAATGGCATATATCTAATGCTAACGTCCATATTCTAAATATATTTCTGTTAATAAATACGATGTAATAATTAATTGCAATGTTTTAAAAGCGAATATGTGAAATGCTTTTATTTGAGAACATATGTTTATTACTCTTGTTTATTCAAGTAAACCGCGTGTGTGGGGTGGGTGGAAGGTGGGTAGGTGCGGGTGTGTGCTGATTATCTGGTTGTGGTTTTCCGCAATTTATCTTTATTCTTATCTTATCTGTCTATTATCATCAATGTGCAATATAGTAGGCTATGCTTATAATTGTATTCAAAATAATGTTTCTTAATTCTTTCTGTTTTTACATTAAGAATACCAGTTATTACCTGCAGTCTGTGGATGTATGTATGAAACGGTGTATGTGATATTTTTTTTACATTTGTATCTTCGTAATATTCGTAAAAGCTGTTGTTGATTTTTACAGTTATGGTCCCCATGTTGTTTACTTGTCTATGTTGTGATAATGCACCTGACCAAATTTCTCCAGTTGGAGATAATAAAGTTATTCTTATTCTTATGTGTCCTGCACTCTTTGAAGCCTCCTTCATAAAACTGAAACCTGAACATCTCTTTCTTTCCTGTAACGAAAAGAAAAAGAAAAGTCCTAAATGGTAGGGTAGGTATGGGTAATTGTGAACGATCCAGTCGAAGCGACCAGCTCAACGCGTGTACTGTAAAGATAGCATGTCGTACGCAGTTCAAACGCAGTTCTTTTGTTTAAGGCTTTCTCCGACTGGTTGCACCATGAAAAGTTCGTCTGCTCATTCTTTTCCACGTTTTGTCGACGTTTGAAATAGCAGGTGTGCCTGAGGGTAAATGCGAACGGGCAAGTATAATTGCCAACGATGACTTCAGGTACATGTAGACTGTATAAAACAGAAACAGGTCTTTAACTCATTAGACATAGCATGTTATTGGAACATTGCATCAGATGTTGTGTTGTTGGTTTTGATCACACATGCACACAAACACACAAAGTGACATTCAAACACACACACCCCACACCGCACACAAACGCAACTATTTGAGAATGCTTAGTAATTGTGCAGCATCGTTCGCAAATAGACTCACGTCAAAATATCCTATGGTCTAATTGCAAACGACTCTATTTTGCACATTCCTGTCAAAACTGACGTTCTGATCTGTCACCAATATGCTTTCTTAAATTCTCGATCCAGCACTAGTAATGCACATTCAACATATCCGATCAAATCAACTATTTCAAACTGTGCCAAAGTTCGAGTCCTGCAACTTGCTTCCCTTGATTTTAGGATTTTGAGAGCACGTTCGTAACCTTGGTAGGCAGTGGTGCGCGAAGAGAAGAAATAGCGCGGAAATAGCCAGAAATAAGCTGATGTTTGGCTGGTTCTTGGAAATGGACATTCATTAAGGTATTAGAAAAAAAAGATCGAAGCAGGCGTTGAATTGTGAAATACAACCGTTAACGTTTCGAAGTGGGACGGCATACGAATCGTTCGCAATTACACACTGTTCGCAATTACCCACACCTATCCTACCCACAAAATAACAAGAACAAGAGCAAGAACAACAACAACAAACACACAAAAAAAACACGACACACACGGAAATGCACAATTAACTCACTCAGTACGGCCAGTCCTCTCTTCTCCTCTACACAGACCCCTCGGATGTCCAGTGGGTGTCTGAATGACCCAACCTTTAGCTTCCGTCGTCAGAATTGTGGTATTCTTTGTCAACATTCACCTCTTCAGTATAAGAGCCTTCCGCTTGCAATATTTTGATGATGTTGATTGGGGTGAAACGCTGTTAACGTCGTCTCTTTCGCCGTTCGTATAGAGAGAGTTAAACCCATCACGCAGCAGTGTCCGGGTTCGTATCAGACAAACCGTTGTACCTTTAACTTTAAGGAGTGGAACCACATAGCCTACATCTATTAGTACCTATGATGATAATATACCTCTTCAGGCTCTTTGATGAAACTGTGCACAACGGCAGTGCAGCGCGTTGTCCTCAGGTTCTGAACGCACGTGCAACCAGCGTGAAGACAGCAGTCACGGTACCCACAACAGCCAGTGATGGATGACATCCGCAACTACGTCCCGGAGAAGAAGAAGAAGAAGAAGAAGAAGAGAAAGAATTGAAACCGATCAGGAGGGAAGTCGCTGTTCCATTCTCCGCTCGGCTGAGAAACTACCCCTCCCCCCCGCCCCCCTACCCCTCAACCCCCCCCCCCCCCCCCCCCCCCCCGGACGTCCCTTCTTCACTTCCCGACTGGGGGTGGGGGGGAGCTTCAAAGTCTGATGTTTTGTGTCTGCCTTGGAGAGACTGAGAGAGAGAGAGAGAGAAAGAGAGAGAGAGAGAGAGAGAGAGAGAGAGAGAGAGAGAGAGAGAGAGAGAGAGAGAGAGAGAAGGACGTGAAGCCAGAATGGCAGCAAGACAGATGAAGGGGGCGGAAAACAGAAGAGGATCTTCAAAGGATGCCGGGCAGGAATTGTTTTGCTCTCTTCTCTCCACCCCTGACAGTCAGATTGGGAGACACGAGTTCCTCACCACCTCCCCCCCAACCCCTCCCCCACCCCGTATCCTTCTCTCCTCTCCACCCCTTTACTCTCAGCCACCACCACCAGCAGCACCACCCCATCATTCCCTTCTCCATCTCTCCTGTATGTAGTGCTACTTTAGCTGCAAGTCTCCTTTCTTCTTTCAGCTCTCCCATCATCATGTCCGTCTGCTTCACTTATTACATCAGACATACTCCTCCACACTCCTCCCCCCCCACCCCCCGACCCCCTGCCCCCTTAAAAGCACTACCTGCCTCCCCCCCGCCCTTCCCTCACACACACACACACAAACTCACGCGCGCGCTCACCTTCCCAAATGCCCCCCTCCTCCCCCGCCCCTCCGCTCCCCACCCCCCGCCCCCTTTCATTGTGACGTGGTTCCGGTTTCCCGTGAACACAGTATGACAGGCGGCGATGCTTTCGTCTCCGATTCAGCTCTCACATTACTGACATCCTTTCAGTTCACTGTTGACTCCGCGCCTTTTCCGCTTTCCCCGATTGCACGGCCGTGCGTGCGCGCTCACAGACACAGAGAGAGAGAGTCACACACACACACACACACACGATTATTATATTTAAAATTTCCCGTCTTTTCTGTACTGTTGTGGGATGTTCCAAACCAGATGCATGTCTACCCTGTCGAATGTCATTTCAAAGTCCACAAAAAGAGACTTTGTGAATCTACCCTACAACAGTGTGCCAGTAACAATACTGAAAGTGCACATGGCTCAGGACAGTGTCTTCCCATAGTTCTTCTTCGTCTTCTTTTACTTCTTCTGCGTTCGTGGGCTGCAACTCCCACGTTCACTCGTATGCACACGAGTGGGCTTTTACGTGTATGACCGTTTTTACCCCGCCATGTAGGCAGCCATACTCCGTTTTCGGGGGTGTGCATGCTGGGTATGTTCTTGTTTCCACAACCCACCGAACGCTGACATGGATTATGGGATCTTTAACGTGCGTATTTGATCTTCTGCTTGCATATGCACACGAAGGGGGTTCAGGCACTAGCAGGTCTGCACATATGTTGACCTGGGAGATCGTAAAAATCTCCATCCTTCACCCACCAGGCGCCGTCACCGTGATTCGAACCCGGGACCCTCGGATTGACAGTCCAACGCTTTAACCACTTGGCTATTGCGCCCGTCTTTTACTTCATTAAAATAGCTCTTGTCACCCTGTGCAGAATCACACCAGGTGCCAGTTGCATTGCTTGGTTCTAACTTTTTGACAGTTACACGTGACAAAATGCCTTCGTTGACCGAACTACGCCATTGGTCAGTTCCATACCTCACACAGTTAGTAGCGGGTTACGACCATACCAGGCTCTTCCGTCCGAGCAATGCTACAGGCTCCAGGAGTTTTTGGTGTTGTGATGTCTGTCCACTGGGTCCTTTTTCATGAAGAGCTGAGGGTGGAGAAGGAGGAGAATCTGTCCACTTATTCACTGACGAAAGGTTTCCATTCTTAGGTATTTTTGTCGGGTCCATCTCTCCAGTCAGCTGCGATATCATCTTCGCAAAGAAAAAGTACCACACAAAAAAAGAAAGGAATAAATAAATAAAGAAAAAAAACCCACAAAAAACAACTCACTCTCTCTCTCTCTCTCTCTCTCTCTCACTCTCTTTCTCACATACACACACACAAAGAAAAACAAAACAAACGAACAAAACAAACAAAAAAACAACAACAAAAAAACAAACATGCTGAACGAGTGGCTTGTCAATGTACGAACAATCAAATCTGCTCCTCCCTCTTTCAATATGTCCATTGAAACGACACCCATACCTGCATTTCTCTCTCTCTGTGTCTCTGTCTCTGTCTCTCTCTGTCTCTGTGTCTTTGTCTGTCTGTCTGTCTCTCTCAGACGACGGAAGACCTTGCAGATTTCCCCCACGTGGTACAGGGTTGTTGTTGTTGGTTTTTGTTTTCCTGTGTCCATGTCCAGACTGTGTCCTGGCCTCTGAAGTGGAGGGGTCTCACACGTCGGTGGTCTGTTTAGCCACTCCTTGAAAACGCTGCTCCACCTGGCCAGCCGGACCGCTAACGATGTAAGCAGATGACCCATTTTGTCCCGAGCAGGCCGGCTGGTTTACTTCTCCACTTGTTGTTGCTGAGAGATTCCAGACTTCTCTTTTCACCAGCTCCCTTCCGGCGCCAGGTCTGCCATTTCATTGTGACTTTGCTCGGTGGGAGGGGGGGCGGGGTGTGTGTGTGTGTGTGTGTGGGGGGGGGGGGGGGGGGGGGGGGGGGGGGGGGGGGGGGGGGGGGGGAGGGGAAGCGGGGGCTTCTTTGCTTCATCTTTTGTCTGCCAACTATGTGGAGTGATGGCCTAGAGGTAACGCGTCCGCCTAGGAAGCGAGAGAATCTGAGCGCGCTGGTTCGAATCACGGCTCAGCCGCCGATATTTTCTCCCCCTCCACTAGACCTTGAGTGGTGGTCTGGACGCTAGCCATTCGGATGAGACGATAAACCGAGATCCCGTGTGCTAGCATGCACTTAGCACACGTAAAAGAACCCACGGCAACAAAAGGGTTGTTCCTGGCAAAATTCTGCAGAAAAATCCACTTCGATAGGAAATACAAATAAAACTGCACCAAGGGAAAAAAAAGGGTGGTGGTGTAGTGTAGCGACGCACTCTCCCTGGGGGGCGGGGGGGTGGGGGGGGGGAGCAGCCCGAATTCCACACAGAGAGAAATCTGTTGTGATAAAAAGAAACACAAATACAAATGTATTGTATATGTGATTGACAGCGCGGGTTGTTGTTCTCACTGTCTTGTTGTGGTTCTGCTTCACAGACTGTTTCCTGTTTCTTCTTTTTCTTCTTCTTCTTCTTCATCTTCTTCATCTTCTTCTTCTTTTTCTTCTTCTTCTTCTTCTTCTTCTTCTTCTTCTTCGTCTTCTTCTTCTTCTTCGTCTTCTTCTTCTTCTTCTTCTTCTTTTCTTCTTCTTCTTCTTCTTCTTTCTTCTTCTTCTTCTTCTTCTTTTTCTTCTTCTTCTTCTTCTTCTTTTTCTTTTTCTTCTTCTTCTTCTTCTTCTTCTTCTTCTTCTTCTTCTTCTTCTTCTTCTTCTTCTTCTTCTTCTTCTTCTTCTTCTTTTTCTTCTTCTTTTTCTTCTTCTTCTTCTTCTTCTTCTTTTTTTCTTTTTCTTCTTCTTCTTCTTCTTCTTCTTCTTCTTCTTCTTCTTCTTCTTCTTCTCCGGTCGGCTTCTCACGCCTGTTTCCGTGGCTCGTCATATGTGACACCCGTACCGCTCTTTTCTGTTGACTGCATGCTGGCTTCTTCACACAGCCAGGCAGACGGTACTGCTCCGACAGCACTACAAGAAGTAGATCCCTGTTTGCATGGTTTCCCTGCACTGAGATGTAAGGTTTCCCTCAGTGTCACTACTTTCTGTCGCTCTTTAGTTTCTGCCACTACATGAAATACATGCTAACGTGGTGATAGCCTTCAGATGGTTCTAGCGGTCGGCGAGGCTCTAAGCACCGTTATTTTATTTGATATTCCCATCACTGCATGATTACTCAGTCCACTCGTTTCGAATTTGCTTGGGGATTATAGAGGACCAGGTAAAAAGTATTTTGTTTCTTATTCTTTTCGAATTAAATTAACTAGCTCAAAGTAAAGATGATATAAAAATAAAAAAAAAGTATTACAAAGAAGACGTCATAAAACAGTGGTCCTAGTTGACCTCCATCATTTAAGAACTACCACAGAAAGGCAAGATCATCCAAGCCGAAATCTATTATCTCCGATTCAAATAGATTTTAGCTTAGAAAGTATTGTGAAGAAAGGGTACAACAAGATTCTATTCGTAAAATATATGTTGGATTTATTTGACTGACCAAATATTCAAAGTTGAATGGATTGGCCAATGATCTGTTAGAATTTCTCCTCAGTCTCCTCTCTGTTCCCCCTTCCCCACCACCTTACCCACCATTCTTCTAAATTTTCTTCTTCTTCGTGTTTTCTTCTATGAGGCCAATTACTCTGGTGATAATAAATTTAATCTCATGTTAATATTAATATTAGCATTATTCTACTATATTTTGTACTGTTTGTTTATTTGTTTTATTTCGTTATTTCATTTCTTACGGTTTATGAATGTTATTTGATACAAGTCATAATATGGTTCATCAGCCGTCATGATAAAATTGAAGTGCAACGTTGTGAGCACAGTATAAGCTTAAAGCTTGTTGATGCTCTTTTGTCATTCATTGCATTGTAATCATGTGTATTGTTGAATAATTAAAGATTATTTAAACCAAACCTATTAATATACTCTCCACCCTCAAAGGAGTATACAACACCCGGATGACACGGTCATGTTCCATCGATGCTAGTGAGCGTTGTTCAACCAAGGTTGACTGAGGGGAAAAAGTGTGTTTGAATACTGTACCAAACATTATGACGATAACTGTCTGTTCATTTGTATGTGTGTATGCCTCGTGTCTTCTTGTCCGTAACGTTTCGTCATGACAAATAAAATTTATTTCTATTCTGTTCTGTTATATTCTATTTTGCCCTCCCCCCCCCCTTGGAGGTGGGGACATTTAACTGTAGGTGGAACTGTCCGCATGCAACATTAACTACATCCACACACACACAGACACACACAGACACACAGACACAGACACACACACACACACACACACACACACACACAAGTTTCAAGTTTTAATTATCCTTTCACTCCTATTGGAGTATGGAGGATTACTGCAAAATAATCCTTTCGTGCCCAGAACAAACATTTCCAAATGCACAACAATATCACATAAAAGTTGAGAAAACACAAATGTCTTTTAACTCCAAATGTATAACTATGCAACATTTGCAAATCTAATCATCTTACTTACAGCTAAAATGACTTTTTTGCCTCCTTTGAGCATATTACAAAAATTAAAAGCTGATTTTGGAGACAAATATTTTTAGGAACATATCTGTTTCGTAACTGATCATAATTGGGACATTCCATTATAAAATGAAACTCATCACCAATC
>NC_134879.1:53793355-53820855 GCF_041734735.1 Babylonia areolata | reverse complement strand
GCAACGTTAATCAGTCACTGTCTGAATAACTGTATTTAAGGCTGATTCTTAACAACAGCAACGTTAATCAGTCACTGTCTGAATAACTGTATTTAAGGCTGTTCTTAACTACTGCAACGTTAATCAGTCACTGTCTGAATAAGATTCACAAAGAAAAACGAAAAAAACAACCACACACACACAAAACAAACCAACAACAAAAAAAAACAAAAATCAAAACACCCCAAAACTGACAAAATAACAAACATGAACAGAAAATGACGCTTTTGTGTGGCATTGTATAAAGTTTTATCTAAAAAGAATTATTAAAAAAAAAGTTTTCAAGAAAAAATGATTGGAATTTCCAGCTTACTTTGACGGACACACGAAAGCTTTCTTTATTTTCTGCGATTTCCCTTGCCTCACTGCCTGGCACACTTCCCATTTGGCGGGTGTTGTTTACACGCTGAAATAAAGATTTGGAAAAGTGTGTGTGTGTGTGTGTGTGTGTGTGTGTGTGTGTGTGTGTGTGTGTGTGTGTGTGTGTGTGTGTGTGTGTGTGTGTGTGTGTGTGTGTGTGTGTGTGTGTGAATTGTTAACAAATCATTGTTGTTGGTTTGTTTTTTTTTCTAAACGTTTTCAGTTACTACAAAACAGAACACATGTCTCAAAATGATGAAAAATGTCCACGATTGATAATCCATATCACATATTGTAGTTAAGCGTCCTTTTCTTTTTTTTTTTAAATCGGTTTTTGTTAGACGTTAAAAAAAAGGTCCCGTTGCCTTTTAAGTTGCAGGAGCCAAGTCATATCGGCCATTTATCTAGATCTCAACACTGGAAGGCGGGCCGGGCCGGGCCGCCCACTCAATGACTCCTTCCGATTCTCTAACGTTCCATGATCAGATCCAGGTACCCGTTCACACCTTGGTAGAGTGAGGCAAATCAGAGTGCACAGCCTCACCCAAGGACCTTGAACTCTTCTCACTGGCGAACACTGGATAATAACTGAAAAAAAAATTAAGAGTCCGTAGGGTCCTGCGAATGGAGTTGAGCACGGTTGAAGTTGGTGTTAGAGGTATCCATGATGGCGTCGCTGAAGCTGAACAAGTATTGCAAAAAGCGCCAAAACCTGGTAGAGTTGAGTTTAACTCTCTCCTTACGAACGGCGAAAGAGACGACGTTAACAGCGTTTCACCCCAATTACCATCATCAAAATATTGCAAGCAGAAGGCTCTTATACTGTAGAGGTGAATGCTGACAAAGAATACCACAATTCTGACGACGGAAGCTAAAGGTTGGGTCATTCAGACACCCACTGGACATCCGATGGGTCTGTGTAGAGGGGAAGAGAGGACTGGCCGTACTGAGTGAGTTAACGACCTATCGGCTTCACGCCCTTAAGGTCAATTTGTTCGTGGCTGTGGTCTTTTGCCAAAACCTACAATGTAGGCTCAATGTATACCGCAGGACTGCGATGCATGCTGGGAGGTCGGACACCCCAATGACACAGGCTGGACATTGGTCACTCGGCCACCAGCACCGCGTGAACGGCGGTCCTCGCTCGCGGGCAGCCCTATCGCGAAGTTTTCCCTTGTTATACAAAGCTCGGTAGAAGAGAGAGTATTGCAAATACCCGTATGTGTAAGCCATTTGCACTCATATGGTGCAGAACTTAAATCTAATGCCTGACTGATTCTGCCACTGTACGCCCCCCCCCCCCCCTTCTTTTTTTTTTTTTATAGAGGGGAAAATTATATTCGAAAGACCCAGAAATTGTACCCCCCCGCCCACGCAACCCCCCCCCCCCAACCCCCCAACCTCCCGCAGTGGCTGTCCTTTTTCAACGTCAACAAATGTGTGTTTCAACCGGACAGGTGCAGACTGTAGGAAGGCAAGGCTAACCGCAGGCAACATGGTCATCCCGAGGTCGCTTTGCAAATAAGGGGGCAATAACTGTGACGTGACTTTGGAGGCCATGATGAAAGGGCTGACGAATTAGCCGCTTCCTCCCATACACACCTCCCTACCCTCCTCCTTACCCTCCTCCCTACCCTCCTCCCTACCCTCCTCCTTACCCTCCTCCTTACCCTCCTCCCTACTCCTCCCTACCCTCCTCCCTACCCCTCCCTACCCTCCTCCTTACCCTCCTCCCTACCCTCCTTACCCTCCTCCTTACCCTCCCTACCCTCCTCCTTACCCTCCTCCCCTCTCCTCCCTACCCTCCTCCTTACCCTCCTCCCTACCCTCCTCCTCCTTACCCTCCTCCTTACCCTCCTCCCTACCCTCCTCCTTACCCTCCCTCTCCTCCTCCTTACCTCCCTCCTCCTTACCCTCCTCCCTACCCTCCTTACCCTCCTCCCTACCCTCCTCCTTACCCTCCTCCCTACCCTCCTCCTGAACCACGACATTCACTTTCCTGCATGGTGTGGCGATATCACACATTTATTTTCTCAGTCCCCTCCTCTCCATTGTGGAACTGGCAGAGTGAACATCCACGCCTTATTGTGAACGCTACTCATTCCGTCTTGAGGGGGAACATATATGTGGATATTGTCCTGATCATTATCATCATCACCACCACTTCCAACCCCATCATCATCATCATCGGCAATATCAACAGTTTCTTCTCCTCCACTCCTCTGTGTGACTGGCGGAGTGAACGTTCACGCCTTGTTGTTAACCCACTCAGTACGGCCAGTCCTCTCTTCTCCTCTACACACACCCCTCGGATGTCCAGTGGGTGTCTGAATGACCCAACCTTTAGCTTCCGTCGTCAGAATTGTGGTATTCTTTGTCAACATTCACCTCTTCAGTATAAGAGCCTTCCGCTTGCAATATTTTGATGATGGTAATTGGGGTGAAAGGCTGTTAACGTCGTCTCTTTCGCCGTTCGTATGGAAAGAGTTAACGCTACTCATTCTGTTTTGAGGGGAAAGAAATTGTGGATTTTGACCATGGTCTCCCCTGCTTTCATCCTCACACACAAGCTTGATAGATGCACGGACCTCACCTCAACTCCCCCCCCCTTCCCCCCTCTCCTCCCCCCTCTCCCCGGCACAACACACACATACATCCCACACACCTGACCTCTGCTGGCAATGAAGCCCCCCACAACACGGCAACACGCTTACCTCTGCCTTTGTGCCCGGCACCAAATGTCCAAACTAATCCCGCGCCTCTCAGCATAAAATATTGTATCCGCTTGCCACCACCTGGCGTGCACCTTGACGGGCAGGTGAAAAAAAAAAGAGAAAAAGAAAAGAAGAAGAAGAAAAAAAAGAAAATCAGGGGGCCAATGCACTTTTAGACGTCGTTACAAAGCGAACACCGTTTTTCGCCACATCTGTTGTAGAGGGGAGATGGGGGTGGGGGGTGGGGGTGGGGGTAAAAGATTTGAACCTGCGTGATAATACGTCAGGTGTGAGTTTGTTTGTACTGTTCGAGCCAGTTGTTTCTGTTTCTATTCCCCTTACCCACCCCACAACCCCCCTCCACTCCCACCCCCACCCCTTCCCAACTCCTCCACCTAAGCCCCTTTCTCCTCCTGCCGACTAACGCTCACAAACGAAATAAACGCTCACAAGACAAAATGCTCACAGCACCAAGGAAAAAGGCACGAAGACAAATGCTCAGAACTTATTCACGATAAACATTGTAATCAATGTAATGTTTAAACAATCATAAGAGGTACACGCAGTCATAAATTTGCATAGCACACACACACACACACACACACACACACACACATGGACTCGTCACTGGTTCCACACAGGTTATATCTGTGGAGTCGAGTCGATTGCAATACTACCACCCCAGCCACCCCCTCCCCCCCACACCTCCTCGCTCCCCCCCCTCACCCCCCACCGCCCCCGCCCCTCCCGCAAAAAAGAAATTCAGTTGTAGTGCCTGTTTTGCAACCACTGGGTGCGTTCTGATCAAATCAAATTATCGAAGTCCTCTTCATGATACGCATGTAGCCATCAAGACAGAGCCTGTCTCCATACCTGTTTGTTCTGATTTCCTTTATGACAAGGTCGTTTTCTGGATTTTGCCAGTGCATGATAACAAAACTTCCTTCAAAAGCAGAAACAAGGTGGTGTGCACTTGTCCGTTTCTTTCATTTTTGTCGTGAACATATGTGGCGGAAACGGTTTTTTTATGTGAACATTAACTCACTCAGTACGGCCAGTCCTCTCTTCTCCTCTACACAGACACCTCGGATGTTCAGTGGGTGTCTGAATGACCCAACCTTTAGCTTCCGTCGTCAGAATTGTGGTATTCTTTGTCAACATTCACTTCTTCAGTATAAGAGCCTTCCGCTTGCAATATTTTGATGATGGTAATTGGGGTGAAACGCTGTTAACGTCGTCTCTTTCGCCGTTCGTATGGAGAGAGTTAAAGTGAGCATTTGTCGTGGAATCGACACAGAAATATGCAGGCGACTACAACACACACGGCATTTGGTTTTAATCTGTTTCTCCGGAGAGTACGAGGTACTGCGTAGTTTTGACCAACAGAGCCTGACGCGAAAAACAGCTCTCCCACAATCCACAGCTTTCCCACAATCCACAGCTTTCCCACAATCTTCAGCTCTCCCACAATCCACAGCTTTCCCACTACCTTCAGCTCTCCCACAATCCACAGCTTTCCCACTATCTTCAGCTCTCCCACAATCCACAGCTTTCCCACCATCTTCAGCTCTCCCACAATCCACAGCTTTCCCACAATCTTCAGCTCTCCCACAATCCGCAGATTTCGCACTATCTTCAGCTCTCCCTCAATCCGCAGCTTTCCCACTATCTTCAGCTCTCCCACAATCCACAGCTTTTCCACAATCTTCAGCTCTCCCACAATCCACAGCTTTCCCACTACCTTCAGCTCTCCCACAATCCACAGCTTTCCCACTATCTTCAGCTCTCCCACAATCCACAGCTTTCCCACAATCTTCAGCTCTCCCACAATCCGCAGCTTTCCCACAATCTTCAGCTCTCCCTCAATCCGCAGCTTTCCCACAATCTACACGAGCTGTACTGTTCAGATTACGGGAGAAAAAAAAAATCTACCGTGAGTGTCACTAAATTTAATTTACATCGTTCATTAAGAACAATTAAGCAGAAAAAAGGTAAGTGTGTTCAGTTTGAAACAGTTGGGACTAAAAGGAAATGAACTTGTGAAACGAAGATATTATCTTGCGCTTTCGTTTCGGATAAAAAAAAAAAAAAAGCACAGAAAAAAAAGGAAAGAAATTAAAGAGGCAACGCCCGAGTCAGATCACCTGTCCTGCCAGAAAAAGGGAGTTAATCTGGCACACCATGTCGACTGCTGGGTCGTCTAACAGTTCTCATTTGGCATCCTCTCCCAGCGGCTCAACCCGGCTTTTCTCACTTATCCCCTGCCTCCAAACAGACACAAATTAAACGGAATCGTGTTCCAGGTGGTGGCTTGTCGGTGCTTGAAGGAAAGAAGAAGAAACAGAAGAAGAAGAAGAAGATGAAGATGATGATAATGAAGAAGAAGAAGAAGAAGAAGAAGAAGAAGAAGAAGAAAAAGAAGATGGTAATGAAGAAGAAGAAGAAGAAGAAGATGGTAATGAAGAAGAAGAAGAAGAAGAATAAGATGCTTGAAGGAAAGAAGAAGAAAAAGAAGAAGAAGATGAAGAAGATGATGATAATGAAGAAGAAGAAGAAGAAGAAGATGATGATGATGATGATGAAGAAGAAGAAGAAGAAGAAGAAGATGATGATGAAGAGGGAGGAGGAATGTGAGGTGGATAAGGAGGAGGAGGAGAAGAAGAAAAGAAGAAGAAGAAGATGATGATGATGACGAAGATAATGATGATGATGAAGGAGGAGGAGAAGAAGAAGAAGAAGAAGAAGAAGAAGAAGAAGAAGAAGAAGAAGAAGAAGAAGAAGAAGAAGAAGAAGAAGAAGAAGAAGAAGAAGATGATGATGATGATGATGATGAAGAGGGAGGAGGAATGTGAGGTGGATAAGGAGGAGGAGGAGAAGAAGAAAAGAAGAAGAAGATGATGATGATGACGAAGATAATGATGATGATGAAGGAGAAGAAGAAGAAGAAGAAGAAGAAGAAGAAGAAGAAGAAGAAGAAGAAGAAGAAGAAGATACAGATAAAGATAAAGATAATGAAGAAGAAGAAGAAGAAGAAGAATGAGAAGGAGGAGGTGGAGAAGGAGAAGGAGGAGAAGAAGAAGAAACAGAAATTTGAATTCAGAAAACAAAGAAAGATTAAACATGAGAATGTATCCTGTCGGGATAAAAGATGTCGACGGGGCAATTTCTAAGCACTTGTCTTCAATTTGCGTCTGCAGTAAACAGTGTGAAATTCCCCGCCCCCACCCCCCCTCCCGCCCCCCCACTCCTCCTCAACCCCCTGCCCCCACACCCCCGTCCCAAGCACCTCTCCTCAGATTGCTACTCCCCCCCACCCCCTCCAATTTTCCCCTCTCTCAGTCGTTTTTTTTTTTCTTCGTCTAGGTTAATTTTATTTGATATCATCTTTCACCGTCTAGGTTAACTTTATTTGATATCATCTTTCACCGTCTAGGTTAACTTTATTTGATATCATCTTTCACCGTCTAGGTTAATTTTATTTGATATCATCTTTCACCGTCTAGGTTAATTTTATTCACCGTCTAGGTTAACTTTATTTGATATCATCTTTCACCGTCTAGGTTAATTTTATTTGATATCATCTTTCACCGTCTAGGTTAACTTTATTTGATATCATCTTTCACCGTCTAGGTTAATTCTATTTGATATCATCTTTCACCGTCTAGGTTAATTTTATTTGATATCATCTTTCACCGTCTAGACTAATTTTATTTGATATCATCTTTCACCGTCTAGGATAATTTTATTTGATATCATCTTTCACCGTCTAGGTTAACTTTATTTGATATCATCTTTTACCGTCTAGGTTAATTTTATTCACCGTCTAGGTTAACTTTATTTGATATCATCTTTTACCGTCTAGGTTAACTTTATTCACCGTCTAGGTTAACTTTATTTGATATTATCTTTTACCGTCTAGGTTAACTTTATTCACCGTCTAGGTTAACTTTATTTGATATCATCTTTTACCGTCTAGGTTAACTTTATTCACCGTCTAGGTTAACTTTATTTGATATTATCTTTTACCGTCTAGGTTAATTTTATTTGATATCATCTTCCTTCTTCCCTTCTTGCCTTTTCTTTCTTTCTTTGTATTTTTGCTGGGGCGCATTTTCTTGAAGCAGCAAAGCAGGGAGATGTACTGATTAAAGGATGCCAGCCTTTGAAAAATAGTCTACTTTGTTTTTTTTTGCTTTCTTGTTTTGTCGATCCCCCCCCCCCCCCCCTTTTTTTAAGACAAAGGGAAAGGCTGCACACACACACAGAGAGAGAGAGAGAGAGAGAGAGAGAGAGAGAGAGAGAGGGAGAGAGAGGGAGAGAATGAATTTTCTATAATGAGGGAAGTGGAATAAGCAAGGACATGCTTTTTTTCATCCGGCCCTCAGGACAAAGAAATTAAACAAGCAAACAAAACAAAACAAAACAATACTGCTACTACTACTACTACTACTACTACTACTACCAAGTAAATAAGATATACAATAAATAATTATAAAAAGAAGAGAGAAAGAACAAAATGATGTCATAGCAAGAAAGACAAATACAAACACTAAAACGGACACTTCACACCCACAAAACGAGTACACTTGCATATGCATAAATATGTAACCATCCCTAATCATACTAACAGCAACAACAACAATAATGCTAATACTAATAGTAACAATAGCAGTGCATGGTATCTTATTTAACATGACCTGTTTAAGAAGAATGGCATTGTCACTGAGGTTGACTTACATCATTTGTATATTTTCTATTTTATCAAACAAATAGTTTTTTTTTTAAAATTATTATTTTAAAGAGCTTCTGAAGTTAACACTACTAGTTATCTGTTTTAACTCACTCAGTACGGCCAGTCCTCTCTTCTCCTCTACACAGACCCCTCGGATGTCTTGTGGGTGACTGAATGACCCAACCTTTAGCTTCCGTCGTCAGAATTGTGATATTCTTTGTCACCATTCACCTCTTCAGTATAAGAGTCTTCCGCTTGCAATATTTTGATGATGGTAATTGGGGTGAAACGCTGTTAACGTCGTCTCTTTCGCCGTTCGTATGGAGCCGGAGAGTTAAAAAGGAAGGCAGATTATTCCAGTACGAACCACGACTGTATGAAAGGCTTGACTTAAAGAGATCAATTCTAGGAAGAGGTATTGTAAGTTTATGAAAGTGTCTGTCGCTGTTTATTGGAAAGTTATCTACAATACCAGGAGGAGCTGCTCCAGTAACTACTGTATGCATTAACAGAGCTGTTGTATTCTAGTCTTAGATAAATTATAGTGGAAGAATGTTCAGTTATTTATAATCATCAGTGAGAGAGAGAGAGAGAGAGAGAGAGAGAGAGAGAGAGAGAGAGAGAGAGAGAGAGCTGGGCGGTAGCAGTACTCCCTTGGTTTAAACAGTATTTTATTTGGAACATGTCACAATACAACACAGATATCGATGAACAGGAAAAAAAAAAAATCTTATATAAAGTCCTGTCCTGAATCATGTACATACTGAATATGTGACGGATGTCATCGTAACTAGAAGTTAAGGCGTGGTCATACAGTACTCCCTTCTTCTTCTTCCTCTCCCCTGTTTCCTTCTGAATGTGTTGTCTCTGTCTTACCATCTCTGTCTCCGTCTCCCTCTGTCCGTCTGTATCTCTCTGCCTTGTCTCTGTTTGTCTGTCTAGGTCTGTCTTTCTGTCTCTCTCACGCCGTTGAAGACGTTGGTGGGCAGTGTTCAACCTTCAGTACCAATCTTGGACTCTCACTCACTCACTCACTCACTCACTCTTTTTGTTGAACACAGAATGGTGGGCAGTGTTCAACCTTCAGTACCAATCTTGGACTTTCACTCACTCACTCACTCACTCACTCTTTTTGTTGAACACAGAATGGTGGGCAGTGTTCAACCTTCATACCAATCTTGGACTCTCACTCACTCACTCATTTTGTTGAACACAGAATGGTGGGCAGTGTTCAACCTTCAGTACCAATCTTGGACTCACTCACTCACTCACTCACTCACTCACTCATTTTGTTGAACACAGAATGGTGGGCAGTGTTCAACCTTCAGTACCAATCTTGGACTCTCACTCACTCACTCACTCCTCACTCTTTTTGTTGAACACAGAACAGGATGGAACCAGCACTACTGATTGCTGGAGTCATTGGGATGGGGTGAGGACACACACACACACACACACACACACACACACACACACACAAACACACACACACACACACACGAACACACACACACACACACACTGATACACACACACACACACACACACACACACACACACACACACACACACACACACACACACAAACACACACACACAAAACACACACACACACACACACACACACACACACACACACACACACACACACACACACACACACGTACAAAAATACACGTGCACACAGATGGATGAGTATTAAATCTAATTGAACACATGGAGTGATGGCCTAGAGGTAACGCGTCCGCCTAGGAAGCGAGAGAATCTGAGGGCGCTGGTTCGAATCACGGCTCAGCCGCCAATATTTTCTCCCCCTCCATTAGACCTTGAGTGGTGGTCTGGACGCTAGTCATTCGGATGAGACGATAAACCGAGGTCCCGTGTGCAGCATGCACTTAGCGCACGTAAAAGAACCCACGGCAACAAAAGGGTTGTTCCTGGCAAAATTCTGCAGAAAAATCCACTTAGACAGGAAAAACAAATAAAACTGCACGCAGGAAAAAATACAAAAAAAATGGGTGGCGCTGTAGTGTAGCGACGCGCTCTCCCTGGGGAGAGCAGCCCGAATTTCACACAGAGAAATCTGTTGTGATAAAAAGGAATACAAATACAAATACAAATACAAATACATATACATACATATAAACACACACAGATACACACACAGACAATCAGACTCACAGATACAATCATACATATACAAACATAAACACACAGAGACACAGACAAACACACACACACACTACACTACACACACACACACACACACACACACACACACACACACACACACAGAGCTGGGCAGATACCCCATTTCTCTGACCGCAGTGTGTCAGGTCATCTCATTTTGGGTACACATCATAGAATCAAAAGAAGATAGCTATTTGAGGCAAGCATATGATGATATGTTATCGATGGATTCATTGGAAAAAGTTCCTTGGCTTAATTTTATCAAAAAGATGCCGGTTTCAATTGGATTCTCCCACGTGTGGGAGAACCAAGGCACACTCAGCATTAAGCGACTAAAATATTCAGTCTTGAATAAACTACAGGATAAATATGTTCAATATTGGAACAGCAGAAAGAACAAGACCATTTCATGGCTCTCCTTTTATTGCAAAATTGCAAATATTTACACATTACAACCTTACCTGATCAGCTGCAAAAATATTAAACACAGAGGAGCACTATGTCGATTGCGAATAAGTGCACATGAACTTGAAATTGAGCGTGGACGTCACTACAACGTAACTAGGAAAGACCGGCTATGTAAATCACATGGAGTTATAGAGGATGAACTGCATTTTCTGGACAAGTGTAGTGTGTACTCTGACTTGAGGTCTCGCCTACTTGTGACAGTCAATTCCCAGTCTTCGAATCATTGGCCAGATGGCACTGGCAACACAATAATCCAAAGGCCGAGTTCTCTGTTGCCACAAAATTATTTCCAACCAGAACTGGCAAAATACATATATGAATGCTTTAAAGTTCGCAGTCCATAACTATGTCTTATGGAATATCCTGCATGTGCTCACAACTTATTGCTTTTACTTTTTGTTTGCTTGTTGTGTTTAGTTTATAGTGTCCATAATTCCTATGATGGTTTTACGACAATTAAATGAGTTCTGAGTTCTGAGTTCTGAGTTCATACACGCACGCGCGCTACACACACACACACACACACACACACACACACACACACAAATCCTAATAATACTTTAAAGAGTGGACTCCGTCTGTGCACGCCGTACTCACTCACTGTCAATGAAAGCCGAGCCGAAGGGAAAGGGAAAGGGGAACCTTTATTACCAGCCAAAGCCATGGCCTCAGTCCAGCAAAACGGGACCGGTTCCACTTTTTAACGAGTCTGGCAGCGATCTCAAGGAAACTGACCATCTGTGGGCAATCACATCCCCCCTCCCACCCTCCACCCCCCCCCCCATGCGGTCAGTCAGCCACTTCGGATGGACAGCGCATCCTTTCTCCTAATCAGTGCCTACACTTCTCATCAACTCTTCGGCCGCTTCGGAGCCAGCTTCGTTATTAAAGAAGAAGTAGAAGAGGACAAGAAGGAGGAGAGGAAGTGTGTGTGTGGGGGGGGGGGGGGGGGGGGGGGGGGGGGAGGGGGGTGAGGGGGGGGGGGTGAGGAGGGGGCCTGGGGAGGGTGTTGGGGAAGGGGGAGGTGCTAGCAGGAAAAGGAAGAGGAGGTGGAGGGGGGAAGAGGAGGAGAGGGAGGTGGAAAATGGAAAAATGTGACGAAGAAAAGGAAGCGGGGAAAAGAGAAAAGAAGATGAAGAAGAAGAAAGAGAAGGGGTGGGGTGGCGCGGCGCTAGCATGCGAAGAGGTGGAGAAGGAAAAAAACAAACAAAGAAGGAGGAGAAGAAAAAGAACAAAAAGTAGAAGAAAAAGAAGAAGAAGAAGAAAAACAACAACAACAACAACAAGAGGAAGAAGAAGAAGCAGAAGAAGAAGAAGAACAACAACAACAACAAGAGGAAGAAGGAGAACAACAACAACAACAACAACAGAAGTGGAACAAGAAGAAGAAGAAGAACAACAACAACAACAACAAGAGGAAGAAGAAGAACAACAACAACAACAACAGAAGTGGAACAAGAAGAAGAAGAAGAAGAACAACAACAACAACAACAAGAGGAAGAAGAAGAAGAAGAACAACAACAACAACAAGAGGAAGAAGGAGAACAACAACAACAACAACAACAGAAGTGGAACAAGAAGAAGAAGAAGAACAAAAACAACAACAACAAGAACAACAACAAGAGGAAGAAGGAGAACAACAACAACAACGGAAGTGGAACAAGAAGAAGAAGAAGAAGGAGGAGAACAACAACAACAACAACAACAACAACAACAGAAGTGGAACAAGAAGAAGAAGAAGAAGAAGAAGAGGAAGAAGAAGAGCAACAACAACATCATCATCATCATCATCATCAACAACAACAAGAGGAAGAAGAAGTGGAAGGAGGATCAGAAAGACCAGAAAGAGGGCCAGATTGAGACGATCCACAAAGCTCCAGTGTTGTAGGGCCCCTCTCAATCAGGGACTCTCTTCAGTATATTTTCTCAAAATCACTTTATTTGGCCATTTGTATTGTATCAGATTATCTTGTTCTCCTCTTTTCATTTTCTCTCTCTCTCTCTCACACACACACACACACACACACACACACACACACACACACACACACACACACACACACACACACACACACACACACACACACACACATTCTTGACATCCTGTCACGTCGTTGCTTTATGACACCTTGCGTAAACCGACCAGGGTAATTATGTTTTGGTGTTATATATATCCTTCATCGAAAGTGAGGCATGATATCTTGCTGAAAGAAGGCAGCATTGATCGTTGCATGATGCCCCGTGTTCATCTCAGGGATGACGATTGCAATACGTTCCACAAAAAAGAGAGAAAAAAACAAGAGAGGCAAGGCCTTCAAGACTCACTTGTGATAAATTAAGTCCCCTAGCATTAATTACAGAGTAATTTCCCTTTTTTACTATCTGCACCAAAACGTTTGCAAAATAAATAAAAATTCCATGCTTAGCAAAAGAAGTTCCTGTTCGAACAAAAAATGATAATAATGACTCCTTTTGTTGTTGTGTCAGAATAAGAAGTCAAAGTGCCAAGTTTAGAGAATACAAAAAATATAAATATAACAGTAAATGCAGTTTGCATATAATTAGGCTTCTTTTTATATTTTTTTGTGCCCATCCCAGAGGTGCAATATTGTTTTAAAAAAGATGACTGGAAAGAACTGAATTTTTCCTATTTTTATGCCAAATTTGGTGTCAACTGACAAAGTATTTGCAGAGAAAACGTCAATGTTAAAGTTTACCACGGACACACAGACACAAAGACACACACACACACACACACACACACACACACACAGACAACCGAACACTGGGTTAAAACATAGACTCACTTTGTTTACACAAGTGAGTCAAAAAGTGACCAGTGTTGAAAAGACAGGACAGACAAACGGACGATTGGACAGACAGACAGACAGACACAGGAAAGTGTGATGACTACGTATGGATGTGGATGCGATGACGCACTGGATGTCTTAGATGCGCGGCAAAAAAAAAAAAAAAAAAAGACAATGGAATTGGACAGATACACAAACAGACAGACAGACAGACAGACAGATGTACACAGAGAGAAGCGACAGCGAAATAAATTTCGCTTCGTATTTTCTTGATATAACCTTCTTTGCATGACATCTAAGCTGAGTTTTTGTTCAAAACTCATGTATGATCACGTCTTAACTTCTAGTTATGATGACATCCGTCACCTATTCAGTATGTACATGTATCAGGACAGGACTTTATATAAGATTTTCTTGAAGTTGTCCTGTTCATCGATATCTGTGTTGTATTGTGACATCTGTGTTGTATTGTGACATGTCCCAAATAAAATACTGTTTAAACCAATGACGAATAACGTGAAACAGAAACATAACATTGAAAACTGATTTTTTTAAAGAGAGACAGACAGAGAGAGACAGAGAAAAAGAGAGATAGACAGAGAGACAGAGACAGACAGAGAGACAGAGATAGAGACAGACAGAGAGACAGAGAAAAGAGACAGAGATAGAGACAGACAGAGAAAAAGAGAGACAGAGAGAGACAGAGAAAAAGAGAGACAGACAGACAGACAGAGAAAAAGAGAGATAAAGAGACAGAGGAAGAGAGAGAGATAGATAAGAGAAAGACCGACAGACTCGGAAATGGAGAGGAGGGATGGAGAGAAAAGTCAAGAGGATGAAATAATTGGTGCTGTTGTTGGTGGTGTCGTAAGTCCTATCACCCACACTATACGTGAGGACAAACACTAAAATGAGGTCATATGATAAATAGCTTGTTAATCTTTTTCTTACCACTTGGTTTTGTCGAACGAAAACAAAAATGTTAAAAAAAAGTGTTTACTTATGAGGGTATTCTCAATCAAAAATCTATACAATCCTTTCAAGAGCACCTTTAACTCTTTCCATATGAACGGCGAAAGAGACGACGTTAACAGCGTTTCACCCCAAATTACCATCATCAAAATATTGCAAGCGGGAGGCTCTTATACTGAAGACGTGAATGTTGACAAAGAATACCACAATTCTGACGACGGAAGCTAAAGGTTGGGTCATTCAGACACCCACTGGACATCCGAGGGGTCTGTGTAGAGGAGAAGAGAGGACTGGCCGTACTGAGTGAGTTAAAAGGACCACAGTGTACCTTCCTACAGACCTCGCCACACGGAACACAAAATAATAAGGATAATAAATCAACACAGCTTTGTTTATACGTCTGCACTGAAGACGGGGAGGTGGGGGGTGGAGGTGAGGGTGGTGGGGGTGGGGGTGGGGGAGCAGAAGGGAGCGAAGAGTTTAATGAAAACAAACGTGTAGGACTCCGCAGAGGGACACATTACACGATAACCTGCTGCCACAGATACCACCACAATGACCCGGGCCACAACCAGCCAAACAACCAACCAGCCAACCAACCATCCAGCCATCCACACCCCTACGGACCACGGTCTTCTCGCTGTCTGATGTCCGTTCCTGGTGTTTGTTTGCACACTTCGACCTCTTTACGATGGTCGGTCCTCCGGTTGATAGGGGAAGCAATTTATTGTTGTCTTCCTTCTCCTAACTTCTCTCTCCTCCCGCCCCCCCCCCCCCACCCCCAACCAACCTTCCATTAATTCCACTACCCCCCCCCCCCTCTTCTACCCCCACCCCACCCCCCACTCCCTAACCCCACCCACTGTCTCCACTGTCCTCCATCGCTGGGTGTTGCACTTCGACCTCTTTACGATGGTCAGTCTGTTGATAAGGGAAGCAATTTATTGTCCATTTGGTTGTTGTTGTTTTCCTCCTTCTCCCACCTCCTCACCCTCCCCCCCCCTCCCCCGCCCCCCCCAAAACCTTCCATGACTTCCACTGCCCCTCCTCTACACACCCTCCCCCTCCCTCCCTTACCCAAAACCACTGTTTCCGCTGTCTCCATTCGCAGATCCCTCCAAGGAGTTGCTCTTCGACCTCTTTACCATGGTCAGTCTGTTGATAGTGGAGGTGATTTACTGCTCGTTTGTTGTTGTCATCCTTCTCTCACCCCCCCCAACCCCCATGAACTCCTCTTCCCCTCCTCTATACCCCTCTCCTCCCCCACCCTACCCATCTCCTTCCCTACCTCCCTGCCCCTCCCTACCTACCCCTCTCCACTGTTCTTTCCACTAACAGATTCCTCGGAGTGGTTTCCGAACCATTGAGATCAGAGCGGTCACGGCGATACGGGCAATTTATTGTCTGTTGTCCCCCCCCCCTCCCCTCCCCTCCTCCCCGTACCCCCACCCCTCCCGTCCCTCTCTCCCACTTTGTGAAGAGAATCACCTGGTTGTCCATTACTTCTTTCCCTTCAACAGATTTAACCTGGTGAAGTGCAGACGTTAGAGGTGGTGGTGGTGGTGGTGGTGGTGGTTGTGTGTGTGTGTGTGTGTGTGTGTGTGTGTGTGTGTGTGTGTGTGTGTGTGTGTGTGAACTCAGAACACAGTACTCAGAACTCATTTGATTGTCGTAAAACCCATCATTGGAATTATGGACACTATAAACTAAACACAACAAACAAACAAAAAGCAAAAGCAATAAGTTGTGAGCACATGCAGGATATTCCACAAGACGTAGTTATGGACTGCGAACTTTGAAGCATTCATATATATATTTTGCCACTTCTGGTTGGAAATAACTTAGTGGCAACAGAGAACTCGGCCTTTGGATTATTGTGTTGCCAGTGCCATCTGGCCAATGTATCGAAGACTGAGAATTAACTGTCACAAGTAGGCGAGATCTCAAGTCAGAGTATGCACTACACTTGTCCAGAAAATGCCGTTCGTCCTCTATAACTCCACATGCTTTACATGCTCTCTCTCTCTCTCTCTCTCTCTCTGTGTGTGTGTGTGTGTGTGTGTGTGTGTGTGTGTGTGTGTGTGTGTGTAGGGAAGGCGACTGGGGAGTAGAGGAAGGAGAAAAAAGAAGAAGGAGGTCGGATCAGATGCCAAGACCTGCGCCCCCCAATACCCCCTTTAAAAAAAAAAAAAAGAAAAAAAGAAAAAGAAAACAAGTGGGCAACGGTTGTCGTCAGATCATTAAGTCCACTTGGGAATTGAAGGTGGAGAGGCGGTGGGTTTGGAGGTGGAGGGAGGTGGATGGATTAGGTGTGGACAAGAGGAGAAAGAGGCCCGAGACAGGAGGCGTAAGGATCGGTGGTGTGTGTGTGTGTGTGTGTGTGTGGAGGACGGCCTTACACACCTTGCCTTGGCCAGTTTGACCCACGGTTCCACTCGTTGCATGGCAATGGATCAGTGAGGTGAGGTACTATGGGAACATCATAAAGTGGTGCTTCTTTTTCTTTCACTTCATCCATTCAGTCCCTTCAGCGCATACAAAACTCTGCTGCCCGACTCGTCCTCAAAAAGAAAAGATCTGAGCACATCACTCCTATTTTGCAACATCTCCATTGGCTCCCTGTCTCACACAGAATAAAGTATAAGATCAGCACTCTATGTTATAAATGTATTCAGAAATCTGCCCCTTCCTATCTTTGTGGCTGCCTTCACTTCTACACTCCATCTCACTCTCTACGATCGGCTTCGGATCCACTCTGTTTACACATGCCCAGATTCAAACACTCCACTTTTGGACGCCGTTCTTTCTCTGTCTCTGGACCTTGTATTTGGAATGAACTTCCTCTTTCGCTTCATCAGGTCTCCGCACTCAGCTCTTTCAAGTCTGGCCTTAAAACCCACCTCTTCACAAGATAGCCTCCCTCCCCTACCTCTTCCTTGTCTTCAGTTTCTTCAGTTTTAGAGTTATGCATGCGTGTGAATGACTGGTGTGGAAGCGCTTAGATTTGTCTCTGCACAACATTCAGCGCTATATAAATACCATCATTATTATTTATTATTATCACTTGGAGGTACACGGAACAACACCTGCATTTTTTTGGTTGCGAAATATAGTCGTTTCTTTACCTTTTCTTTTCATTTCTCGGTTGCATTCAGGTTAAAAAACAAACGTCTGAATTAACTGATTTGACTGAAGAACTGATTTTCTACTTATGTTATCCTGTTTTATTCAGTTATTAGATGATACCTGTTAAAACCCTTTCGTCTGATTTCTTTTTCTCTGGCAATTCATGTCTGATTTCAACTGTTATTTGCACGAGGAAATTTTGTTTTTGGCTGCAACGTGTTTGAAACGAAACCTTACTTTCTCATTCGCCCTCTCGCCTTCCTGAATTCTTTGTCAGTTTCAGTGCACAGGATTTAAAACGGTGTTGAATTATTACCAGCACACTAAAGAAACGAAAAAGACGAGTTTAGCTTTTTTACATTCATTACCATCATCACCATCATCATCACGCTCACACACACATATACACAAGATATACATCACACACACACACACACACACACACACACACACACACACACACACACACACACACACACACACACACACACACACACACACACACACACACACACACACAGAGGGAGAGAGAAAGCCATAACCACAGTTTTCAAACCAATCCTGAACCTGAGCAGGATGTGTTCACTGTGATATACTTGAGAAAATAGACATGAGCGTGCTTCGAACAACACACGTGAAAGTGTAACAATAGTGTTAACGGAGAGACAGACACGGACAGACAGACAGAGAGACAGGTGGATATCGAGAGACAGACAGACACGGACAGACAGACAGACAGACAGACAGGTGGATACCGAGAGACAGACAGACACGGACAGACAGACACGGACAGACAGACAGAGAGACAGGTGGATATCGAGAGACAGACAGACACGGACAGACAGACAGACAGACAGACAGGTGGATACCGAGAGACAGACAGACACGGACAGACAGACACGGACAGACAGACAGAGAGACAGGTGGATACCGAGAGAGAGACAGACACGTACAGACAGACAGAGAGACAGGTGGATATCGAGAGACAGACAGACACGGACAGACAGACAGACAGACAGGTGGATACCGAGAGAGAGACAGACACGGACAGACAGACACGGACAGACAGACAGAGAGACAGGTGGATACCGAGAGAGAGACAGACAGACAGACAGACAGGTGGATACCGAGAGAGAGACAGACACGGACAGACAGACAGACAGACAGACAGAGAGACAGGCGGATACCGAGAGACAGACAGACACGGACAGACAGACAGACAGGCGGATACCGAGAAAGAGACAGACAGACAGACAGACAGGCGGATACCGAGAGACAGACAGACACGGACAGACAGAGAGACAGGCGGATACCGAGAGACAGACAGACACGGACAGACAGACAGAGAGACAGGCGGATACCGAGAGACAAACAGACACGAACAGACAGACAGACAGACAGGCGGATACCGAGAGACAGACAGACACGGCAGGTAGAAAGGCAGTACAGAAGATGGACAGACAGATTAAAAAAAAGAAAATGATTAGAGAATTGAAAAAAAATCAAGAAAAATTCCGGACATGAAAAATAATACAAGCATCGGGACAACCCCATTCGAAAATATTATGTAAATTTACGGGAGAAGGATGTCAATAACTTTCTGTACACTTTCCTCTATGTCAGGGTAGCCGGTTTTGTCAACACCGAAAATGATTATGTACATTTACTGAGAGAGATGCCAATAACTTTCTGTGCACTTTCTTTTTATGTCTTGTCCTCTGGTTCCTGGGAACCACAGAACCTAAGATTATCCTTTTTTTTTTTGCCTGGATAATTTTCTCCTGATTCTCGACTTTGTCTTGCAGGTAGGGTACTTCTGTGTTAATGTATTTTGCGTTTCATGGCTCTGCATAGTCCTTTAACTCTCTCCATACGAACGGCGAAAGAGAAGACGTCAACAGCGTTTCACCCCAATTACCACCATCAAAATATTGCAAGCGGAAGGCTCCTATACTGAAGAGGTGAATGTTGACAAAGAATACCACAATTCTGACGACGGAAGCTAAATGTTGGGTCATTGAGGCACCCACTGGACATCCGAGGGGTCTGTGTAGAGGAGAAGAGAGGACTGGCCGTACTGAGTGAGTTAAAAAAAAGAAAAAGCGAAAAAAAAAGGCCCCCCAAAACACTGCTTGAATGTCTTTCGTTTGGAGTGACAGAGAGAAAGAGGGAAAGGCAGACAGACAGAAACAGACAGACAGATTACAGACACATAGAAACAGAGAACAGGCACAGAAAAGACCCTTTCCCAGCCAGCTGACACACTGATGAAAAATTCACCAGGCTTTGTTGTGAAGCAAAACGGTTAATTTCCACCAGGCAGAAAGAACAGCCAGAGGGGCGGGGTGTGTGTGTGTGTGTGTGTGTGTGTGTGTGTGTGTGTGTGTGTGTGTGGAGGGCGTGGGAGGGGGTTAACTCACAAAACAACGAGGCTGTGGAGCGGGGAGGAGGAAGTGGGAGGGTTGTGGAGGAAACGGACGCAAAAGGGCAGATAAACAGTGTACCAACCTTGTCAGTTATTTGCAAGGGGGAGGTTTTACGTAATGCGTGACTCATGTTGTATCCCCGCAGGGTAGCTTTGTCAACACCGGGCCCGAAAATGGTTTTCACCCTGTTTTTTGTTTGTTTGGTTGGTTTTTTGTTTGTGTGTGTTTTTTTCCCCTTAAAAATAGAAATTCCTTATTCTGCCTGCTGCCCTTCTTCCTATCTTTGTTTCTGTCTTTCTGTTTATGTTCGTCTGTCTGCCCGTCTGTCTTTTTTTTCTCTTTCCTCCAACTCATCCCGTGTATGTGTTTGTCAGTGTGTGCGTGAGTGCAAGTTAACTAACAGCCAGCAAGGACAATATTCAGTACCCACACTTCGGTTTTTGGTTCCGTCGGTAGTTTTCTGGCTTCATTTTCAGTTTCAAGAGGGCGTCAAAGAGTGTGGAGTATCCATATACGCTAAACCACGTCCGCTTGAGAAAAAGGAAGCAGATGCCTGGCTCACTCTTAGACCCAGTGCACGTAAGAAACTACTAAAGTCTGAAAAGATATATGTATAAATGTACACGAAACCAGTACACAAAAAATGAGATGATACAGATAAACGAAATAATCAAATCAGGTAAATAATCTCCTGAATTTAATGTCCTGCCACCCTCACCCCCTTTCACGGCACATAAAAAACCCAACAGAACCAACATGGCTTGACCACCTTCACTTTCTCTTCTTGGCGTAAACTCCCAACACACACGTTGTCTCCCCTGTTCTAAGCCCAGCACTCCTGCCACTGTGACCCAGGGTGTCGGCTTTTAATAGATAAAGAAGCTTGAAGAGCTGAAATACACGACGGGGAGGGGGGGGGGGGGGGGAAGAGGGAGGGTGGGTGGATAGGGACCAATGACCTGTACAAACATACATCTCGGTGCCAGAAACTCATTCAAGACGAACACCAAGAAGGCAGGAAAACGTATAAAACGGCGTGGGGGGTGGACGCTACGTTTGGAAAGCTGGGGCCTGGTGGTAGACGAACAATTAATTTCATGTCAGGGCCAAGATTTACCCTCCGACACTGGCCTTATCTGACAACAACACGGACATCGCAGGGTCACACAGGGCTCTGAGCCTTGGTCTGTGGACTGCTCCACTGACGTCAGGTCAGCCATCTTGGAGGTTTTAATTGGTGTCATGCTTCAGTGAGCTATCTTCTTTGTCTGTGGAAAAGGCGGCTGCGTCTGGTGGCAATGATATGACCCTGGCGATACAGAGGTGTTGGAACTGTATTGCTTTGACAAACTTGAAGAGCGGAATTGTGAAAAGGTTCTTCGGTGCTTCTTTTTTTTTCTTCTTTCTAGTTTTATCCCTCTCAGGGTTTTTTTTAGTGCATATCTCCATTTCCCCGTGGAGAAAATAAGGGGTGGTTGTTCTTATCACATGTGAACATGCATGGCGCTTGTTGGTGCAGCTTCCTGCAAAGTCGATAAAATTATGTAAGATTTGCATCGGAGAAACCCGCTGTGTGTTTTGTCAGCAATGAAATTATTTTGAACAGCCCCGCGTCGTATTATTTCAATAACATTTTTTTCCATGCAGTGTTGTCATGGTGTGTGTTTATCAAGTTTCACGTTGTCAGTACGTGAGGTATCTGTCTGAGCATTGCGTTATCTAGTATCAGCCTGTACTTTGTAGAGATTTATCTGAGAGAGGTGTCTTGGTGGGTATTTATCCAGTATCATGTAGTGACAGAATGTTCGTGAGGTATCCGGCTGAGCGCTGCAAGTCTTATTGGTTTCGTCGTGTTCATTTATGTGAGAATTATCTCAGAGAACTACTGCTGGTAAATTCTGGGGCATTTCCAAAATTTCCCCTCGCCATTCTCAATCCCTTTCACTGAAAGGCCAACATTAAAAAAAAGGAAGGGAACAGAACTGCCACAGTTTGATGATCTTAAGTTTGGCTTCACTTCTGACGCACTGCTGACACCAACGTTGTCTCCACTGTTCTCTGAGTTTCAGTTTCAGTAGCTCAAGGAGGCGTCACTGCGTTTGGACAAATCCATATACGCTACACCACATCTGCCAAACAGATGACTGACCAGCAGCGTAACCCAACGCACTTAGGCCTTGAGAAAAAAAAAAAAGATAAGCGTACATAAATAAATAAATAAATGATAATTATGATTAAAAAAAAAATGTTCTCTGAACTCATCACTACCTCTGTAGCTCCGAACTGGTTTCCAATGGGCAATGAAGCTGGAAATATTGAGAAAAAATCAAGAAACTAAGCGAAAACAAAGCGACCATGAAGAACACAGGAAAACGTACAAAACGGCGTGGGGGGGGAGGGGGGGGGGGGTGGACGCTGCGTTTGGAAAAGCTGGGGCCTGGTGGTAGACGAACAATTAATTTCATGTCAGGGCCAAGATTTACCCTCCGACACTGGCCTTATCTGACAACAACACGGACATCGCAGGGTCACACAGGGCTCTGACTCTTGGTCTGTGGACTGCTCCACTGACGTCAGGTCAGCCATCTTGGTGGCTGTAATTGGAGTTCTGATCCTTGTGAGTTATGATTTTTGTGTGCAACGAGGACACAGTACTCTGAAGTAATTTCGGAGTGGCTGGAGTGAACAGCTTTGACAAACATGCGAAAAGAGTTCTTTTGTGTATTGACTCTTTCTCTCACAGGGAACCTAAAGAGTGACCATTCTTGTCACAGTGTCGACAAGAATGACCGTTCTTGTCACAGTATCGACACGGTATAAAACTCGCATTGGGGAGACCAGCTGTAAAAGAGCACAGCCACGAACAACTTGACCTTAAGGGCGAAATGCTAATAGGTCGTTAAACTAACCCATACGAGACCTGTCGTGTGTTTAGTCACCAATGGAATTATACCGGACAGCAACAGTTCGAATTATTTTGGTAACAAAATTTGCTTTTTACACACTGTTGTAATAGCGTGTTTTTATCTGGTATCATCTTGTGTCGAGTTTGTGGGGTATCTGTCTGAGCGCTGCGTGACGCCCTTGGTGTTAAATTTTAGTGTCGTCATGTCCTTTATGTGAGAAATGTTTGAGAGAAGAAGGGATTTTCCTTCATAAAAAAAAAAGTGTATTTAATTTTACATTTGAGGAAATTTCTGCATTTCTTCATCAGTGTTTTAATTTACTTGTGCACACCTGAAACAGTTCGAAGTTAATGACAACTTAAAAATCCCTTGAAGACGCCCGCGGATCTTCTCTAATTATAGATAGTAGCCCACATGGTGCCTCTAAAACATTGTGCCAGAATTTTCTCCCTTTTTTTTTTTTTTTTAAATCGCTCTCTTTTTTTCTGCCTTATTATTTTTGCCAGCTTACAGTTTTGAATTGTCTGCCTTCTTAACAACAGCAGCAACAACAACGACAAAAAACAACAACAACAAAAACAACCCCCCAAAAACAAACAAACAAACAAAAAAAAAACCCTTCAAAACCAGCCTGAAAAAGATAATGTAAAAATACTACTACTACTACTGATGATGATGATGATAAAAAAACAACAACTACCACTTACTCCTCTCGTAAATAGATTAGCGCCCCAAGCGAGGGTAGACAGAAAGACAGGGAACATATTAAATATGCCCATTGGACGAAACAACATCTCTAATAACTGACTTACCCTACCACCCCCATACCCTGACCCTCCACCCATACAACCCAAAACCACCCTCTCCCCTTCCCGTCCCTTCCACACCCTCGAATCAGCCACGTGGTATGGGGAGGGAGGAGCGGGGTGGGGGTGTGCAAGGAGGGAGGGTGTGTGTAGGGGTGTGGGGTGTGTGGGAATGCGGTGGGGGAGGGGGGGCGTCCCTGTGGGAGCAATAAAGCAGGGTCTTATCTCACGACAGGGGGTGTCCAACACCAGCACTCACGTCTGTTGTCTGGTCTGGCACTGCTCCATCCACTGGACTCCCCCCCCCACCTCCCCATTCCGTACACCTCCCCCCCCCCCGCCACACACCTCCCTACCCCCACCCCCCCCCCCTATGCCCCTCCTCCCTCCCCACCACCAACTTGTCACTGTGACCGATAAGGTGGCTGACTATATACACCAACCTGCCTTCTGCCTGTGAACACTACCTCTCCTCGCTCTACGCTCTCCTCCTCCTCCTCCTCTTCTTCACCATGTCAGCAACCCCCTCCCCGCCCCACTGATATTCTATTTTTAGATCAATGTCCCTGCCCCCCACCCCACCCACCCCCGCCCCCCTTTTCTTCTTCCTTTACATTCCTCCTTCTCCTCTCTGACCTCCCCCCTCCGTCCTCCTCCTTCCTCTCCCTTCCTCTGGTACATGTGTACACACAGACAATTAGACGCAGATACAGACACAGACATACAGACATACATACAGACAGACATACAGACAGACATACATATACACACATACATACAGACAGACAGACAGACATTCAGACAGACACATCAAATCAAATACATATGAACTCATATACATCTCTCTCTCTCTCTCTTATATATATATATATATATATATATATATATATATATATACCTTTGCCCCCTCTCTCAGCCAGACCACAAACTCCCTCCTACCTCTCAACCGCCCCACTGCCATGGAATGTTTTGATTTTGCTTCGTTTTCATTTTCTCTCTCTTCGTGTTGTGTCAGCCGGTGGTTATACGTCTTTAGGATCGAACTGTATTCTGGCTGGTTGCCCAAAGACGACAACAGTACGTTGTCATTCATAGTTTATCACATATAAAACAAGAGAGGCAAGGCCTTCAAGACTCACTTGTGATAAATTAAGTCCCCTAGCATTAATTACAGAGTAATTTCCCCTTTTTTTTTTTACTATCTGCACCAAAACGTTTGCAAAATAAATAAAACTTCCATGCTTAGCAAAAGAAGTTCCTGTTTGAATAAAAAATGATAATAATGACTCCTCTTGTTGTTGTGTCGAATAAGAGATCAGAGTGCCAAGTTTAGAGAATACAAAAAAAATATGAATATAACAGTAAATGCAGTTTGCATATAATTAGGCTTCTTTTTATATTTTTTTGTGCCCATCCCAGAGGTGCAATATTGTTTTAAACAAGAAGACTGGGAAAAACTGAATTTTTCCTATTTTTATGCCAAATTTGGTGTCAACTGCCAAAGTATTTGCAGAGAAAACGTCAATGTTAAAGTTTACCACGGACACACACACACACACACACACAGAGACAACCGAACACCGGGTTAAAACACAGACTCACTTTGTTTACACAAGTGAGTCAAAAAATCAATTGTATACGGAACCTTGTCGTTCATAGTTTGTTAAAAATCAAAATCAATTGTACTGATTTATTTTTTTTCCACAAAAGATTTCTCTGTGTGAAATTCGGGCTGCTCTCTCCCCAGGGAGAGCACGTCGCTACACTGACAGCACAACCTTTTTTTCAACTTAAAAGTGCATTTTTCCCCTGTCCAAATGGAATCTTCCGTATATTTTTTTGCCAGGGACAGCCTTCTTGTTGTTGTGGGTTCTTTCGCGTGCGCTAAGTGCATGCTGTACACGGGACCTCGGTTTATCGCCTCAACCGACTATCAAACAAACCGACAATCAAAAAACAGTTGCAATTTCAATTTGACAATTTTGTCCGTGAGGTAGTACAGACAGCGGGGGAATGGGGGGTGGGGGGTGTCCCGAGGGCGAAGGGGGCGTCTTATGCGCTACACGAGATGTTGGAAGGATTGATTGTGATTGGCGGGAGAGAGAGAGAGAGAGAGAGAGGGGGGGGGGGGGAACGCCAGGGACAAGACAAGACAAGACAAATTCTTTATTTCGAGGATAATAGATAAGCACTGGTGTGCTTTTTTACATCCAGTCCCCGCCCTGAACAGGGTCTACACTACACAATATTTAATAAAATGAAAGCATGGTGTTAGTAAAGATACACTACAGAGGGAAAAAAATATGCATAAATCAAAACAAAAACAACAACCACACACACATACATACACGCACGCACGCACGCACACACACACACACACACATGACGTACAGGCACTAGCATGGTGTTAGTAAAATGCACAGGTAAAAAAACAACAAACAAACAAAAAAAAAAAAAAACAACAACAAAAAGTGAAGAGAAAACAAACTAACAAAACCAATAAATGATAACAATAATCCTATTGAAAATAAAGAACAGAAGGATCGGGGGGAGAAGGGGGGGGGGGAAGGGGGGGAGAAGAAGCGGGGGGATTCGGGGGGCTGGGGGTGTCCCGAGGGCGGAGGGGGCGTCCCATGCGCTACACGAGACGTAGGGAGGATTGTCTGTTCACATACAGAGAGTTAACTGGGCACTATATCATCGCCACGTCCATCGCAGGCAGAGTCCTTGTCTGTAGTAATAACCGTGCTGGGCTGCTGCCCTGTTGTATAGCCTGGCTACTGCTGTGGATTGTCCCATGAACGCGCCGATAATGCAACAACAATTCACTGACACAATCACGTCACTCATCAGGTAACTCGGGAAATTTTGAGGGACGGTTACGAAGAAAGAGAGAGAGAGAGAGAGATTCGGAGAGAGAGAGAGAGAGAGAGATTCGGAGAGAGATTCGGAGAGAGAGAGAGAATACAAATATGAGAACGAGTTTTCAGTTTCAGTTTCACTTTCTCAAGGAGGCGTCACTGCGTTCGGACAAATCCATACACGCTACACCACATCTGTTGAGCAGATGCCTGACCAGCAGCATAACCCAACGCGCTTAGTCAGGCCTTGAGTGCATGCTTACATATTTGTGTACCTATGAAAGTGGATTTCATTTTACCTAATTTCGCCAGAGGACAACACTCTCGTTGCCATGGGTTCTTTTTCAGTGCGCCAAGTGCGTGCTGCACACGGGACCTCGGTTTATCGTCTCATCCGAAAGACTAGACGCTCAGTTTGATTTTCCAGTCAAACTTAGGAGAAAGGGCGAGAGCGGGATTCGAACCCACACCCTCACGGACTCTCTGTATTGGCAGCTGAGCGTCTTAACCATTCTGCCACCTTCCTCCTGAACGAGTACGAATACGGAGTTATTTATCCAGAACTGAAGGGGTAAGTCATACCAATCACACAATCATCTATATATCTTATATAATATTATATATATATATATATATATATATATATATATATATATATAGAGAGAGAGAGAGAGAGAGAGAGAGAGAGAGAGAGCACTACTTATAATAGCATCCCCCTCCCCTCCCCTCCCCCTCCCCCGCCCCTACCCTCCTCCAAGCTTCGCCCAACGTCCTGTATCTGAAGCGGCGGGCGTCGATACATGGACACCGCGGGGCGGCGGCGCGTAACTTTTCGTTGCTGTCATAACACAGCGCTTGTTGCGGGCATGTTGATAAACCAAGAAGTTATTATTTTCACAGTGTTATTTTCTTCTCTATCCAGCCCCCCCCCCCCCCCCCCCGCCCCATTCCCCTAACCCACACCCCTCCCCCTCCTCTTCACTGCCCTCCTCTCCCCTCCCACACCACCGTCTCCCACTTTCAGCCAGACACCCCCTCCCCCCTCCCCGCTCCACCCTCCAACGCTCCCCTCCCAACCACTCCCACTACG
>NC_134879.1:53733538-53793255 GCF_041734735.1 Babylonia areolata | reverse complement strand
TTCCCCATCATCAAAATATTGCAAGCAGAAGGCTCTTATACTGTAGAGGTGAATGCTGACAAAGAATACCACAATTCTGACGACGGAAGCTAAAGGTTGGGTCATTCAGACACCCACTGGACATCCGATGGGTCTGTGTAGAGGGGAAGAGAGGACTGGCCGTACTGAGTGAGTTAACGACCTATCGGCTTCACGCCCTTAAGGTCAAGTTGTTCGTGGCTGTGGTCTTTTGCCAAAACCTACAATGTAGGCTCAGTATATACTGCAGGACTGCGATGCATGCTGGGAGGTCGGACACCCCAATGACACAGGCTGGACATTGGTCACTCGGCCACCAACACCGCGTGAGCGGCGGTCCTCGTTCGCGGGCAGCCCTATCGCGAAGTTTTCCCTTGTCATACAAAGCTCGGTAGAAGAGAGAGTATTGCAAATACCCGTATGTGTAAGCCATTTGCACTCATATGGTGCAGAACTTAAATCTAATGCCTGACCGATTCTGCCACTGTACACCGCCCCCCCCTTCTTTTTTTTTTTTTTTATAGAGGGGAAAATTATATTCGAAAGACCCAGAAATTGTACCCCCCCCACCCGCCCACGCACACCCCCCCCCAACCCCCCAACCTCCCGCAGTGGCTGTCCTTTTTCAACGTCAACAAATGTGTGTTTCAACCAGACAGGTGCAGACTGTAGGAAGGCAAGGCTAACCGCAGGCAACATGGTCATCCCGAGGTCGCTTTGCAAATAAGGGGGCAATAACTGTGACGTGACTTTGGAGGCCATGATGAAAGGGCTGACGAATTAGCCGCTTCCTCCCCTACCCTCCTCCTTACCCGCCTCCCTACCCTCCTTACCCTCCTCATTACCCTCACTACCCTCTCCTTACACGCCTCCCTACTCTCCCTACCCTCCTCCCCACCCTCCTCCTTATCCGCCTCCTTACCCTCCTCCCCACCCTCCTCCCTACCCTCCCCTTACCCTCCCTACCCTCCTCCCTACCCTCCTCCTTACCCTCTCTACCCTCCTCCTTACCCTCCCTCCCTCCTCCCTACCCTCCTCCTTACCCGCCTCCTTACCCTCCCTACCCTCTCCCTACCCTCCCTACCCTCCTCCTTACCCTCCTCCTTACCCTCTCCCTACCCTCCTCCTTACCCTCCTACTTACCTCCCTACCCTCCTCCCTACCCTCCTCCTTACCCTCCTTCTCAACCACGACCGCCACTTTCCTGCATGGTGTGGCGATATCACACATTTATGTTCTCACTCCCCTCCTCTCCATTGTGGAAGTGGCAGAGTGAACATCCACGCCTTATTGTGAACGCTACTCATTCCGTCTTGCGCGGGAACGTTGTGGATATTGTCCTGATCATTATCATCACCACCACCACTTCCAACCCCATCATCATCATCATCGGCAATATCAACAGTTTCTTCTCCTCCACTCCTCTGTGTGACTGGCGGAGTGAACGTTCACGCCTTGTTGTCAACCCACTCAGTACGGCCAGTCCTCTCTTCTCCTCTACACACACCCCTCGGATGTCCAGTGGGTGTCTCAATGACCCAACCTTTAGCTTCCGTCGTCAGAATTGTGGTATTCTTTGTCAACATTCACCTTTTCAGTATAAGAGCCTTCCGCTTGCAATATGGTAATTGATGATGGTAATTGGGGTGAAACGCTGTTAACGTCGTCTCTTTCGCCGTTCGTATGGAAAGAGTTAACGCTACTCATTCTGTTTTGAGGGGAAAGAAATTGTGGATTTTGACCATGGTCTCCCCTGCTTTCATCCTCACACACAAGCTTGATAGATGCACGGACCTCACCTCAACCCCCCCCCCCCCCCCCCCCCCCCCCCCCCCCCCCCCCCCCCCCCCCCCCCCCCCCCCCGTCCCTCCTCTCCTCCCCCCTCTCCCCGGCACAACACACACATACATCCCACACACCTGACCTCTGCTGGCAATGAAGCCCCCCACAACACGGCAACACGCTTACCTCTGCCTTTGTGCCCGGCACCAAATGTCCAAACTAATCCCGCGCCTCTCAGCCTAAAATATTGTATCCGCTTGCCATCACCTGGCGTGCACCTTGACGGGCAGGTGAAAAAAAAAGAGAGAAAAAGAACAGAAAAAAAAAGAGAAAAAAATCTGGGGGCCAATGCACTTTTAGACGTCGTTACAAAGCGAACACCGTTTTTCGCCACATCTGTTGTAGAGGGGAGATGGGGGTGGGGGGTAAAAGATTTGAACCTGCGTGATAATACGTCAGGTGTGAGTTTGTTTGTACTGTTCGAGCCAGTTGTTTCTGTTTCTATTCCCCTTACCCACCCCACAACCCCCCTCCACTCCCACCCCCACCCCTTCCCAACTCCCCCACCAAAGCCCCCTTCTCCTCCTGCCGACTAACGCTCACAAACGAAATAAACGCTCACAAGACAAAATGCTCACAGCACCAAGGAAAAAGGCACGAAGACAAATGCTCAGAACTTATTCAAGATAAACATTGTAATCAATGTAATGTTTAAACAATCATAAAAGGTACACGCAGTCATAAATTTGCATAGCACACACACACACACACACACACACACACACACACACACACACACACACATGGACTCGTCACTGGTTCCACACAGGTTATATCTGTGGAGTCGAGTCGATTGCGATACTACCACCCCAGCCACCCCCTCCCCCCCCACACCTCCTCGCTCCCCCCTCACCCCCCACCGCCCCCCCGCCCCTCCCGCAAAAAAGAAATTCAGTTGTAGTGCCTGTTTTGCAAACACTTTATTTCTGATGGGTGCGTTCTGATCAAATCAAATTATCGAAGTCCTTTTCATGATACGCATGTAGCCATAAGACAGAGCCTGTCTCCATACCTGTTTGTTCTGATTTCCTTTATGACAAGGTCGTTTTCTGGATTTTGCCAGTGCATGATAACAAAACTTCCTTCAGAAGCAGAAACAAAGTGGTGTGCACTTGTCCGTTTCTTTCATTTTTGTCGTGAACATATGTGGCGGAAACGGTTTTTTTTATGTGAACATTAACTCACTCAGTACGGCCAGTCCTCTCTTCTCCTCTACACAGACACCTCGGATGTTCAGTGGGTGTCTGAATGACCCAACCTTTAGCTTCCGTCGTCAGAATTGTGGTATTCTTTGTCAACATTCACTTCTTCAGTATAAGAGCCTTCCGCTTGCAATATTTTGATGATGGTAATTGGGGTGAAACGCTGTTAACGTCGTCTCTTTCGCCGTTCGTATGGAGAGAGTTAAAGTGAGCATTTGTCGTGGAATCGACACAGAAATATGCAGGCGACTACAACACACACAGCATTTGGTTTTAATCTGTTTCTTCGGAGAGCACGAGGTACTGCGTGGTTTTGACCAACAGAGCCTGACGCGAAAAACAGCTCTCCCACAATCCACAGCTTTCCCACTATCTTCAGCTCTCCCACAATCCACAGCTTTCCCACAATCTTCAGCTCTCCCACAATCCACAGCTTTCGCACTATCTTCAGCTCTCCCACAATCCACAGCTTTCCCACTATCTTCAGCTCTCCCACAATCCACAGCTTTCCACTACCTTCAGCTCTCCCACAATCCACAGCTTTCCCACTATCTTCAGCTCTCCCACAATCCACAGCTTTCCCACTATCTTCAGCTCTCCACAATCACAGCTTTCCACTATCTTCAGCTCTCCCACAATCCGCATCTTTCCCACTATCTTCTGCTCTCCCACAATCCACAGCTTTCCCACTATCTTCAGCTCTCCCACAATCCACAGCTTTCCCACAATCTTCAGCTCTCCCACAATCCGCAGCTTTCCCACTATCTTCAGCTCTCCCACAATCCACAGCTTTCCCACAATCTTCAGCTCTCCCACATCCACAGCTTTCCCACAAATCTTCAGCTCTCCCCACAACTCCGCAGATTTCGCACTATCTTCAGCTCTCCCACAATCACAGCTTTCCCACTATCTTCAGCTCTCCCACAATCACAGCTTTCCCACTACCTTCAGCTCTCCCACAATCCACAGCTTTCCCACTATCTTCAGCTCTCCCACAATCCACAGCTTTCCACTATCTTCAGCTCTCCCACAATCCACAGCTTTCCCACTATCTTCAGCTCTCCCTCAATCCGCATCTTTCCCACTATCTTCAGCTCTCCCACAATCCACAGCTTTCCCACTACTTCAGCTCTCCCACAATCCACAGCTTTCCCACAATCTTCAGCTCTCCCACAATCCGCAAGCCTTTCCCACTATCTCCTTCAGCTCGACCCACAATCCACAGCTTTTCCCCCCACCAATCTTCAGCTCTCCCACAATCCACGAGCTTTCCCCAAACAATCATTTCTTCATCTCCCCTCAATATCTCCGCATGTCTTCTTCCCCCCCCACAATCTACACGAGCTGTACTGTACTTGATGTACGGGAGAAAGAAAAAAAAATCTACCGTGAGTGTCACTAAATTTAATTGTAATACCGCCTCGTTCATTTTAACAATTAGAGCAGAAAAAAAGGTAATTGGTGTTCCGATTGGAAACAGGTTGGGAGGCTAAAAGAAATGAACTTTGTGAAACGAAGAAATTATCTTGGGGCGGCTTTCGTTTTTTTTCCGATAAAAAATAAAGATAGAAGAAAAATAGGAAAGAAATATAAAGAGGGGCGACGCTCCGAGTCACAGGATTCACTCTGTCCCTGCCATGAAAAGGGAGTCAATCTGCACAACCCAGTGTTCGACCCTGCTGGTCGGCTGAACAGTTCCCATTTGGCATCCTCTCCCAGCGGCTCAACCCGGCTTTTCTCACTTATCCCCTGCCTCCAAACAGACACAAATTAAACGGAATCGTGTTCCAGGTGGTGGCTTGTCGGTGCTTGAAGGAAAGAAGAAGAAACAGAAGAAGAAGAAGAAGATGAAGATGATGATAATGAAGAAGAAGAAGAAGAAGAAGAAGAAGAAGAAGAAGAAGAAGAAGAAGAAGAAGATGATGATGTTGATGAAGAAGAAGAAGAAGAAGAAGATGATGATGATGATGATGATGATGAAGAGGGAGGAGGAATGTGAGGTGGATAAGGAGGAGGAGGAGAAGAAGAAAAGAAGAAGAAGAAGATGATGATGATGACGAAGATAATGATGATGATGAAGGAGGAGGAGAAGAAGAAGAAGAAGAAGAAAATACAGATAAAGATAAAGATAATGAAGAAGAAGAAGAAGAAGAAGAAGAAGATACAGATACAGATACAGATACAGATAAAGATAATGAAGAAGAAGAAGAAGAAGAAGAAGAAGAAGAAGAATGAGGAGGAGGAGGTGGAGAAGGAGAAGGAGGAGAAGAAGAAATAGAAATTTGAATTCAGAGAAATAAAAAAAAGATTAAACATGAGAATGTATCCTGTCGGGATAAAAGATGTCGACGGGGCAATTTCTAAGCACTTGTCTTCAATTTGCGTCTGCAGTAAACAGTGTGAAATTCCCCGCCCCCACCCCCTCTCCCGCCCCCCGCTCCTCCTCAGCCCCCTGCCTCCACACCCCCGTCCCAAGCACCTCTCCTCAGATTGCTACTTCCCCCCCCCCTCCAATTTTCCCCTCTCTCAGTCTTTTTTTTTTTCACCGTCTAGGTTAATTCTATTTGATATCATCTTTTCACCGTCTAGGTTAATTTATTTGATGATCATCTATTTACCGTCAAGGTTAATTTTATTTGATATCATCTTTTATCGTCTAGGTTAATTTTATTCACCGTCTAGGTTAACTTTATTTGATATCATCTTTTACCGTCTAGGTTAACTTTATTCACCGTCTAGGTTAACTTTATTTGATATCATCTTTTTACCGTCTAGGTTAACTTATTCACCGTCTAGGTTAACTTTATTTTGATATTATCTTTTACCGTCTAGGTTAACTTTATTCACCGTCTAGGTTAACTTTATTTGATATCATCTTTCTCACCGTCTAGGTTAATTTTATTTGATATCATCTACCTTCTTTCGTTCTTGCTTTTCTTTCTTTTCTTTCTTTGTAATTTGGCTGGGGCGCATTTTCTGGAAGTAGCAAAATCAGGGAGATGCGCTGATTAAAGGATGCCAGCCTTGAAAAATAGTCTGCTTCGGTTTTTTTGTTGTTGCTTTCTTGTTTTGTCGATCCCCCCCCCCCCCCTTTTTTTTATTTTAAGACAAAGGGAAAGGCTGGAGACAGAGAGAGAGAGAGAGAGAGAGAAGAGAGAGAGAGAGAGAGAGAGAGGAGAGGGAGAGAGAATGATTTTTCTCTATTTCTATAATTGTGGGAAGTGGAATAGAGCAAAGGACTGCTTTTTTATTCATTCCTGCCCTCAGACTAAAGAATAAAAAATCAAACAAAAAAAAAAAAACAAAACAAAAAACAAAACAGAAAACAAAAAACAAACAAACAAAAAAAAACAAGCAACAATACTACTACTTACTACTACTACTACTACAACTACTACTACTACTACTACTAGCTACCAATGTAAATAAGATATTACAATGAGAATAATTTAATAAAAAGAAGAGAGGTAAAAGAAACAAAATGATGTCATGGGGTAGGCACGAAAGACAAATACAAACACTAAAACGACACTTCCTACTCACAAAACGAGTACAACTTGTCATTGCATAAATAAGTAACCATCCCTAATCCTACTAAGACAGATAACACCAACAAATAAAATGACTAAAACTAATAGTAACAATAGCAGTGCAGGTAATCTTAATTAAACATGACCCTGTTTAAGAAGAATGTGTCGATTGTCACTGAGGTTGAAATACCTCATTTGGTATATTTTATGTCCATTTTATCAAACAAATAGTTTATTGTTTAAAAGATCTTTATGACTATTAACACTACTAGTTATCTTTTTTAAAAACGTCACGAGCAGTAACGGCCGATTCCCTCTCTTCACCTGCTACACAGGACCCCTGGATTCCAGTGGGTTGTTTGAATGAAGCGCCAACCTTTAGCTTTCCGTACGGTCAGAATTGTGGTATTCTTTGTCCAACATTACACGCTCGTCAGTATAAGAGGTCTTCCGCATGTAATATTTTGATGATGGTAATTAGGGTGAAAATCGCAGTTAAGCGTTCTTTATGGACGGCCCTCGTAGAGGACCGGAGGAGTTAAAAAGGAAGGCAGCTATAACCCAGGTACGAACCACCCCTGTATGAAAGGCGTTGACTTAAAAGAGATTCTATATCCTAGGAAAGGTAATTATAAGTTTTATGAAAGGTGGTCTGGTCGCTGTTTATTGGAAAGTTATTCTACAATACCGAGGAGCTGCTTCCAGGTAAGCTACTGTATGCATTAACAGAGCTGTTGTATTCTAGTCTTGAGATAAAGTTATAGTGGAAGAATTGTTCGGTAATTTTAAAATCATCAGTGGATAGAGGAGAGAGAGAGAGAGAGAGAAGAGAGAGAGAGAAGATAGAGAAGAGAGAGAGAGAGGGCGTTTAGCAGTACACTCCCTTGGTAAAAAACAGTATTTTGATGATGGGAACAAGTCACCAATACACACAGGATATTCGAATGAAACAGGAAACAAAAAAAATCCTTATATAAATCCTGCTCCTGAATCATGTACATTACTGATATTGGTGACGGATGTCATCAGAGTAACTAGAAGTAAAGGCGTTGTTGCATACAGTAATCTCCCTTACTTCTTTTCTTTCTTACCCTGTGTTCCTTCTGAATAGTTTGTCTCTTCTGTCTTAAACCATCTGCTGTCTCCGTCTCTCCCTCTGTCCGCTCTGTATCTCTCTGCCTTGTTCCTCAGGTTTGTCTGTCATGGGTCTTGCCAGTCTTCTCTCCTCTCACGCCGTTGAAGACGTTGGTAGGGTCAGAGTGGTTCAACCTTTCATACCAATCATGGACTCTCACTCACTCACTCACAGTCGTCACTATCACTGCTTTTGTTGAACACAGAATGGTGTTGCAGTGTTCACCTTCATGACCAATCTTGTACTCTCACATCACTCACGTGCACATCCACCCTCCACTTCAATTTGTTGAAAACAGAATGGATGGCAGTGGTTTCACCATTCAATACCAAGTCTTGGACTCTCCTCACTCACCTCACGTACTATTCACTCACCTTCACCCATTTTGTTGAACACAGAATGGTGGGCAGTGTTCAAACCTTCAGTACCAAACTGGACTCTTCACACACTCACTCACACCTGTCCTCAACTCTTTTTGGTTGAACACAGAACATTATGGAACCTTACTACTGATTGCTGAAAGAGTCATTGTGGATGGGGTGTTGAGGACACACACTCCACACACACACGCAGCGCAACACACAGCACACGACTCACACACAACGCACACGCACACGTCACACGGCCATCACGCACACACACGCACACACACACACACACGGCACACACACAAACACACACACACACACGCACACACACAAAACACACACACACAGCAGACACACAACGCACGCACACACACACACCCTTACACACACACACACACACACTACTCACACCAGACACATACACACACGACACACACACACAACTCACACACACACACACGCACCATCCTCGCCCCCCTACCACACGAACTCACACACTAACACACACACACACACACACAACACACACCACACAACCACAACACTGATAGCCCCAGACACACGACAGGACGAACCCACACACACACACACGTGATATCAACACGCACACACACACACACACAAACCACACACAAGACACACTCTCACACTCTCTACTCTCACACAACCCACACACAACACAAACGCACACCACACACACAGACGAACAAAAATACACGTGCATCATCAGATGGATGATAATTAAATCTAATGTGAACCCATATACATACACCATAACACAGCACAGAAACCACTCACAGACAATCCACATAACTTACATACGTTATAAACACACGCAGATACACACACAGACGAATCAAGACTCAACAGATATCAATCATACATAATACAACGTTAACATAAACAAAACTACAGAGAACGCAGACAAACACACACACACACACACACACACACACTACACACGCGACGACACAACCAACACAGCAACACACACACACACACACACACATCACTACAACACACACATCTCACACACCACACACACACACACACACACACACACTCTCCCCCAAAACAAAAGTCCTAAATAAAACTTTAAAAGACGGTACGCGGGCCTGAACCACTCACTGTCCAATGGAAGGCCGAGCCGAAGGGAAAGGGAAAGGGAACCTTTACAACAGCCAAAGCCATGGCCACAGTCCAGCCAAACGGGAACCGGTTCCACTTTTTTAAACAAGATCTGGCAGCGATCTCAGGGAAACTGACCATCATGGCAATCACCTTCCCCCCTCCCACCCTCCACCCCCCCCCGACGCCCGACCCCCCCCCCAATGCGTCAGTCAGCCACTTCTGATGGACACGCATCCTTCCTCACCTAATCAGTCCGTAACACTTCTCATCAACAACTCTTCGCCGCTTCGGAGCCAAGCTTCGTTATTAAAGAAGAAGTAGAAGAGGACAAGAAGGAGGAGAGGAAGTGTGCGTGTGTGTGTGTGGGGGGGGTCTGGGGTGGGTGATGGGGAATGGGAGCGGGGGTAGGCAGGGAGGTGGCTACAGGAAAAGGGAAGAAGAGTTGGAGGTGTGAGAGGAGGAGAGTGAGGAGGAAAATGGAAAAATGTGACTGAGAAACGGAATCGTGGAAAAGAGAAAAGAAGATGAAGAAAGAACAAAGAGAATGGGTGGGGTGGCGCTAGCATGCGAAGAGGTGGAGGAGGAGAATAAAAACAAACAAAGAAGGAGGAGAAGAAAAGAACAAAAAGAAGAAAAGAAGCAGAAGAGAAAAGAAGGAAGAACATCAACAAGAGAAGAAGGAGAACAGACAACGAACAACAACAACAAATGGAAACAAGAGACAATAAGAAGAAGAACAGCAACAACAGCAGAGGAAGAAGGAGAACTGCAACAAAGCAACAACCAACAACAGAAGTGGGTAACAACAAGAAGAAGAAGAAGAACAACAACAAGCAAGAGGAAGAAGGAGAACAACAACAAACAAACAACAACAGAAGCGGAACAAGAAGAAGAAGAAGAACAACGACAACAAGAGGAAGGAAGGAGAGACAACAAAACAACAACAAAAACAACAGAATGGAAACAAGAAGAAGAAGAAGAAAAAAGAGGAGGAAGAAGAGCAACGAACAACAACATCAGTCACCATCTAAACAACAACAACAAAGGAAAAGAATGGGAAGGGAGGATCAGAAAAGACCATAAAGAGGGCCAGTTTGGAGACGATCCACATAAGCACGCAGTGGTGTAGGGTCGCCCTCATCAATCAGGGACTGCTCATAGCAGTATATTTTTTCTCAAAATCACTTTAATTTGGCAATTTGTATTGTATCCAGATTATCTTGTTCTCCACTCTTTTTCATTTTCTCTTTCCCTCTCACTCTTATCTCACACACACACACACAGACACACACACACAGCACATCACACACACACGTCACACGGACACACACCCAGCACCACACAGCACAAAAAAAAACACACACACACACACATTCATGACATCCTTCCACGTCGTTGCTTTAAGTTACACCGGCTTGCGTAAACCGACCATGTTAATTATGTTTTGGTGTTATATTTAATCGCTTCATGCGAAATGAGGCATGATATCTTGCAGAAAGAAGGCATTGCATTGATCGTTTCAATGATGCACTCCCTGTGGTTCATCTCAGGGATACGATTGCAATAACGTTTTCCGACAAAGAAAATTGAGGGAGAAAAAAACAAGAGAGGGCAAGGCCTTCAAAGACTCACTGTTTTGTGATAAATGTATAAGACCCCTAGCATTAAATTACAGTAGTAATTCCCATTTTAACTATCTGTCACACCAAAACGTTTGCAAAATAAATAAAAATTCCATGCTTGGCAAAAGAAGTTCCTGTTCGAACACAAAAAAAGATAATATGGACTCCCTTATGTTGTTGTTCAGAATAAGATAGTCAGAGCTGGGCCAATTTAGAGAATAACAAAAAATTAAATAAAACAGTTCACTGCAGTTTGCATATAATTAGGCTTCATTTTTTATATTTTTTTGTGCCCATCCAGATGTGTGCAAATATTGTAAAAAAAAAAAGATGACTGAAAAGAACTGAATTTTTTTTCCATTCCTTTTTTTTTTTTTTCCTAGTTATGTTATGTATATGCCAATTTTCGGTGTCAACTACTGACAGACGAATCTTTGCAAAGAGAAAATTTCAATGTTAAAGTTTTAACAAACGGACAACACAGACCTCAAAGCCACACACACTACACAAGAACACACACAACACACACTACACACACACAACCGAACACTGGGTTAAAAAACATAGACTCACTTTGTATTACACAAGTGAGTCAAAAAGTGACCAGAGGTTGAAAAGACAGGACCAGACAAACGACGATTGGACATACAGAGCAGACAGACCAGACAGACAGAACACAGAAAGTGTGATGACTACGAATGTGATGTGGATGCGATGACGCACTGGATTCTTAGATGCGCGGCAAAAAAAAAAAAAAAAAAAAGACAATGGAATTGGACAGATACACAAACAGACCAGACCATCCAGACAGACATAGGTAACACAGAGAGAAGCGACAGCGAAAATAAATATCGCTCGTATTTTTCTTGAATAAAACCTCTTTGTTGCACATGACATCAAATCCTGAGTTTTTTGTCAAAACTCATGTATGATCACGTCTTAAAACTTCTAGTTAAGATGACATCCTGTCCCCTATTCAGTATGTACAATGTATCCAGGACAGGACTTTTATTAAAAGATTTTCTTGAAGTTGTTTCCTGTTCATCGATATCTTTGGTGTTAAGTGTCCATCTGTGTTGTAGTATTGTGACATGTTCCAAATAAAATACTGTTTAAAACCAATGAACGAATACCGTGAAACAGAAACATAACACATTGGACAACTGATTTTTTAAAAGAGAGAGACAGACAAGAGAGAGACCAGAGAAAAAAGAGAGATAGACAGCGAGACAGAGGGAAAGAGAGATAGACATAGAGACCAGGAGACAAGACAGAGATACAGAAATAGAGAGACAGACAGAGAAGACAGAGAAAATACGAGACAGAAAGAAGAACAGAGAAAAAAAGAGAGACATGACAGAGAGATAGATAAAAAGAGATATAAAGAGACAGAGGACGAGATAGAGATAGGATAAGAGAAAGACCGACAGACTCGGAAATGGAGAGAGGGATGGAGAGACAAGTTCAAGAGGAGAAATAATTTGGTGTTGTTGGTTCAGTGGTGTCCGTAAGACCTATCAACCCACACTGAAGACGTGAGGACAAACACTAAAATGAGGTCATATGATAAATAGCTTGTTAATCTTTTTTTTCTTGCCGACTTGGTTTTGTCGAACGAAAACTAAAATGTTAAAGAAAAAGGGTGATTACCTTATTAGGTTAAAGCTCAAAAATCAAAAAAACTAATACAATCCTTTCATGAGCAACCTTTAACTCTTTCCATATGAACGCGAAAGAGACCGACGTTAACAGCGTTTTCAGCATTCACCAGAACGCCCCCAAATTATACCATCATCAAAATATTGCAAGCGGGAGGCTCTTATACTTAAGACGGAAACATGGTTGACAAAGAATACCACAATCCTGACGACGGAAGCGTAAAGGTTGGTCATTTCAGACACCCACTGGACCTTCCGAGGGTCTGGTGTAGAGGAGAAGCGAGGACTGCCGTAGTAGTGAGTTAAAGGACCCCAGGTACCTTTCCTACAGCCTCGCCACAGGTGAACAACAAAATAATAATGATAATAAATCAACACAGCTTTTGTTTATTTACGTCTGCACTGAAGACGGGTGAGTGTGGGGGTGGATGTGGGGGTGGTGGGGGTGGGTGAGGGGGGGAGGGCGATGGGGTGGGGAGCAGAAAGGGAGCGAAAGTTAAAATGAAAACAAACGTGTAGGAAACCGCGCAGAGGGACACAATTACACGATAACCAGCTGCCACATATACCACCTCCGCCAAGACCGGGCCAACAACCCACCAACCAACCATCCAGCCAACAAACCATCCAGGCCATCCTCATCGCCTACGGACCACGGTCTTAATCGCTGTCTGATGTTCCGTCCTGGTGTTTTGTTTTCAAACACTTATTCGACCTCTTTATACGATGGTCGGGTGCCCCCGGTAGAATAGGGGAAGCAATTTATTATGTTTGTCGTTCCTTCTCTCCTAACTTTTCTCTCTCCCCTTCCTACCCACGCCGCCCACCCCCCTCCCCACCCCCAACCACCTTCATTAATTCCACACTACCACCACCCCCTCTTCCGTACCCCCACCCCACCCCCCGCCCCCTCTTAACACTCCCATCACCACTGTCCTCCACTGTCCTCTATCGCTGGGTGTTGCACTTCGACCTCTTTACGATGGTCAGTCTGTTGATAAGGGAAGCAATTTATTGTCCGTTGGTTGTTGTTGTTTTCCTCCTTCTCCCACCTCCTCACCCTCCCCCACCCTCCCCCGCCCCCCCAAAACCTTCCATGACTTCCACCTGCCCCTCCTCTACACACCCTCCCCCACCCCTCCCTTACCCAAAACCTCTGTTTCCGCTGTCTCCATTCGCAGATCCCTCCAAGGAGTTGCTCTTCGACCTCTTTACCATGGTCAGTCTGTTGATAGTGGAGGTGATTTACTGCTCGTTTGTTGTTGTCATCCTTCTCTCACCCCCACCCCCACCCCCATGAACTCCTCTTCCCCTCCTCTATACCCCTCTCCTCCCCCACCCTACCCCTCTCCTTCCCTACCTCCCTGCCCCCTCCCTACCTATCCCTCTCCACTGTTCTTCCCACTAACAGATTCCTCGGAGTGGTTTCCGAACCATTGAGATCAGAGCGGTCACGGCGATACGGGCAATTTATTGTCTGTTGTCCCCCCCCCCCCCCCGCCCCTCCTCTCCTCCCCCGTACCCCCCAACCTCCCGTCCCTCTCTCCCACTTTGTGAAGAGAATCACCTGGTTGTCCATTACTTCTTTCCCTTCAGCAGATTTGACCTGGTGAAGTGCAGACGTTAGTGGTGGTGGTGGTGGTGGTGGTGGTGTGTGTGTGTGTCGGGGTGGGTGGGGTGGGGGGGTGGGGGTGGGGGTGTGTGTGTATGTGTATGTGTGTGTGTGTGTGTGTGTGTGTGTGTGTGTGTGTGTGTGTGTGAACTCAGAACACAAAACTCAGAACTCATTTGATTGTCGTAAAACCCATCATTGGAATTATGGACACTATAAACTAAACACAACAAACAAACAAAAAGCAAAAGCAACAAGTTGTGAGCACATGCAGGATATTCCACAAGACGTAGTTATGGATTGCGAACTTTGAAGCATTCATATATATATTTTGCCACTTCTGGTTGGAAATAACTTAGTGGCAACAGAGAACTCGGCCTTTGGATTATTGTGTTGCCAGTGCCATCTGGCCAATGTATCGAAGACTGAGAATTAACTGTCACAAGTAGGCGAGATCTCAAGTCAGAGTATGCACTACACTTGTCCAGAAAATGCCGTTCGTCCTCTATAACTCCACATGCTTTACATGCTCTCTCTCTCTCTCTCTCTGTGTGTGTGTGTGTGTGTGTGTGTGTGTGTGTGTGTGTGTGTAGGGAAGGCGACTGGGGAGTAGAGGAAGGAGAAAGAAGAAGAAGGAGGTCGGATCAGATGCCAAGACCTGCGCCCCCCCAATACCCCCTTTAAAAAAAAAGAAAAGAAAAAAAGAAAAAGAAAACAAGTGGGCAACGGTTGTCGTCAGATCATTAAGTCCACTTGGGAATTGAAGGTGGAGAGGCGGTGGGTTTGGAGGTGGAGGGAGGTGGATGGATTAGATGTGGACAAGAGGAGAAAGAGGCCCGAGACAGGAGGCGTAAGGATCGGTGGTGTGTGTGTGTGTGTGTGTGTGTGTGTGTGTGTGTGGAGGACGGCCTTACACACCTTGCCTTGGCCAGTTTGACCCACGGTTCCACTCGTTGCATGGCAATGGATCAGTGAGGTGAGGTACTATGGGAACATCATAAAGTGGTGCTTCTTTTTCTTTCACTTCATCCATTCAGTCCCTTCAGCGCATACAAAACTCTGCTGCCCGACTCGTCCTCAAAAAGAAAAGATCTGAGCACATCACTCCTATTTTGCAACATCTCCATTGGCTCCCTGTCTCACACAGAATAAAGTATAAGATCAGCACTCTATGTTATAAATGTTTTCAGAAATCTGCCCCTTCCTATCTTTGTGGCTGCCTTCACTTCTACACTCCATCTCACTCTCTACGATCGGCTTCGGATCCACTCTGTTTACGCACGCCCAGATTCAAACACTCCACTGTTGGACGCCGTTCTTTCTCTGTCTCTGGACCTTGTATTTGGAATGAACTTCCTCTTTCGCTTCATCAGGTCTCCGCACTCAGCTCTTTCAACTCTGGCCTTAAAACCCTCCTTTTAACACGATAGCCTCCCTCCCCTACCTCTTCCTTGTCTTCAGTTTCTTCAGTTTTAGAGTTATGCATGCGTGTGAATGACTGGTGTGAAAGCGCTTAGATTTGTCTCTGCACAAGATTCAGCGCTATATAAATACCATCATTATTATTTATTATTATCACTTGGTGGTACACGGAACAATACCTGCATTTTTTTTGTTGCGAAATATAGTCGTTTCTTTACCTTTTCTTTTCATTTCTCGGTTGCAATCATTCAGGTTAAAAAACAAACGTCTGAATTAACTGATTTGACTGAAGAACTGATTTTCTACTTATGTTATCCTGTTTTATTCAGTTATTAACTGTATCAACCTGTTAAAACCCTTTCGTCTGATTTCTTTTTCTCTGGCAATTCATGTCTGATTTCAACTGTTATTTCCACGATGTTTTTGGCTGCAACGTGTTTGAAACGAAAGCTTACTTTCTCATTCGCCCTCTCGCCTTCCTGAATTCTTTGTCAGTTTCAGTGCACAGGATTTAAAACGGTGTTGAATTATTACCAGCACACTAAAGAAAGGAAAAAGACAAACGCAACAATAAAAGCTGAAAACGAGTTTAGCTTTTCTACATTCATCATCATCATCATCACCATCATCATCACGCTCACACACACACATATACACAAGATATACATCACACACACACACACACACACACACACACACACACACACACACACACACACACACACACACACACACACACACACACACACACACACACACACACACACACACACACACAAACACACACAACACAACACACACACAAACACACACAAACACAACACACACACACACACACACACACACACACAACACACACACAAACACACATACAACACACACACACACACACACACACACACACACACACACACACACACAGAGGGAGAGAGAAAGCCATAACCACAGTTTTCAAACCAATCCTGAACCTGAGCAGGATGTGTTCACTGTGATATACTTGAGAAAATAGGCATGAGCGTGCTTCGAACAACACACGTGAAAGTGTAACAATAGTGTTAACGGAGAGACAGACACGGACAGACAGACAGACAGAGAGACAGGCGGATACCGAGAGAGAGACAGACACGGACAGACAGAGAGACAGGCGGATACCGAGAGAGAGACAGACACGGACAGACAGACAGACAGAGAGACAGGTGGATACCGAGAGACAGACAGACACGGACAGACAGACAGGCGGATACCGAGAGACAGACAGACACGGACAGACAGACAGACAGACAGGTGGATACCGAGAAAGAGACAGACACGGACAGACAGACAGACAGACAGACAGACAGACAGACAGACAGGTGGATACCGAGAGACAGACAGACACGGACAGACAGACAGACAGAGAGACAGGTGGATACCGAGAGACAGACAGACACGGACAGACAGACAGACAGACAGGTGGATACCGAGAGACAGACAGACACGGACAGACAGACAGACAGAGAGACAGGTGGATACCGAGAGACAGACAGACACGGACAGACAGACAGACAGACAGGCGGATACCGAGAGACAGACAGATACGGACAGACAGACAGGCGGATACCGAGAGACAGACAGACAGACAGACAGGCGGATACCGAGAGACAGACAGACACGGACAGACAGACAGACAGACAGACAGAGAGACTGGCGGATACCGAGAGAGAGACAGACACGGACAGACAGACAGACAGAGAGACAGGCGGATACCGAGAGACAGACAGACACGGACAGACAGACAGACAGAGAGACAGGCGGATACCGAGAGAGAGACAGATACGGACAGACAGACAGACAGACAGGCGGATACCGAGAGACAGACAGACACGGACAGACAGACAGAGAGACAGGTGGATACCGAGAAAGAGACAGACACGGACAGACAGACAGACAGAGAGACAGGCGGATACCGAGAGACAGACAGACAGGGACAGACAGACAGACAGACAGGCGGATACCGAGAGACAGACAGACACGGACAGACAGACAGACAGAGAGACAGGTGGATACCGAGAGACAGACAGACACGGACAGACAGACAGACAGACAGACAGAGAGACAGGTGGATACCGAGAGACAGACAGACACGGACAGACAGACAGACAGAGAGACAGGTGGATACCGAGAGACAGACAGACACGGACAGACAGACAGACAGACAGACAGGCGGATACCGAGAGACAGACAGACACGGACAGACAGACAGACAGAGAGACAGGTGGATACCGAGAGACAGACAGACACGGACAGACAGACAGACAGAGAGACAGGTGGATACCGAGAGACAGACAGACACGGACAGACAGACAGACAGACAGGCGGATACCGAGAGACAGACAGACAGACAGACAGACAGACAGACAGACAGACAGGCGGATACCGAGAGACAGACAGACACGGACAGACAGACAGACAGAGAGACAGGTGGATACCTAGAGACAGACAGACACAGACAGACAGACAGAGAGACAGGCGGATACCGAGAGACAGACAGACAGGACAGACAGACAGACAGACAGGCGGATACCGAGAGACAGACAGACACGGACAGACAGACAGGCGGATACCGAGAGACAGACAGACAGACAGACAGGCGGATACGAGAGACAGACAGACACGGACAGACAGACAGACAGACAGACAGAGAGACTGGCGGATACCGAGAGAGAGACAGACACGGACAGACAGACAGACAGAGAGACAGGCGGATACCGAGAGACAGACAGACACGGACAGACAGACAGACAGAGAGACTGGCGGATACCGAGAGAGAGACAGATACGGACAGACAGACAGACAGACAGGCGGATACCGAGAGACAGACAGACACGGACAGACAGACAGAGAGACAGGTGGATACCGAGAAAGAGACAGACACGGACAGACAGACAGACAGACAGAGAGACAGGCGGATACCGAGAGACAGACAGACAGGGACAGACAGACAGACAGACAGGCGGATACCGAGAGACAGACAGACACGGACAGACAGACAGACAGAGAGGACAGGTGAATACCGAGAGCAGACAGACGACACGGACAGACAGACAGACAGACAGAGAGACAGGTGGATACCGAGAGACAGACAGACCACGGACAGGACAGACAGACAGAGAGACAGGTGGATACCGAGAGACAGACAGACACGGACAGACAGACAGACAGACAGACAGGCGGATACCGAGAGACAGACAGACAGACAGACAGACAGGCGGATACCGAGAGACAGACAGACACGGACAGACAGACAGACAGAGAGACAGGTGGATACCGAGAGACAGACAGACACGGACAGACAGGACAGACAGAGAGACAGGTGGATACCGAGAGACAGACAGACACGGACAGGACAGACAGACAGACAGGCGGATACCGAGAGACAGACAGACAGACAGACAGACAGACAGACAGGCGGATACCGAGAGACAGACAGACACGGACAGACAGACAGACAGAGAGACAGGTGGATACCTAGAGACAGACAGACACAGACAGACAGACAGAGAGACAGGCGGATACCGAGAGACAGACAGACACGGCAGGTAGAAAGGCAGCACAGAAGATGGACAGACAGATTAGAAAAAGAAAATGATTAGAGAATTTTAAAAAAATCAAGAAAAATTCGGGACATGAAAAATAATGCAAGCAACGGGACAACCCCATTCGAAAATATTATGTAAATCTACGGGAGCAGGATGTCAATAACTTTCTGTACACTTTCCTCTATGTCAGGGTAGCCGGTTTTGTCAACACCGAAAATGATTATGTACATTTACTGAGAGAGATGCCAATAACTTTCTGTGCACTTTCTTTTTATGTCTTGTCCTCTGGTTCCTGGGAACCACAGAACCTAAGATTATCCTTTTTTTTCCTGGATAATTTTCTCCTGATTCTCGACTTTGTCTTGCAGATAGGATACTTCTGTGTTAGTGTATTTTGCGTTTCATGGCTCTGCATAGTCCTTTAACTCTCTCCATACGAACGGCGAAAGAGAAGACGTTAACAGCGTTTCACCCCAATTACCACCATCAAAATATTGCAAGCGGAAGGCTCCTATACTGAAGAGGTGAATGTTGACAAAGAATACCACAATTCTGACGACGGAAGCTAAAGGTTGGGTCATTGAGGCACCCACTGGACATCCGAGGGGTCTGTGTAGAGGAGAAAGGGGACTGGTCGTACTGAGTGAATTAAAAAAAAGAAAAAGCGAAAAAAAAAGGCCCCCCAAAACACTGCTTGAATGTCTTTCGTTTGGAGTGACAGAGAGAAAGAGGGAAAGGCAGACAGACAGAAACAGACAGACAGATTACAGACACATAGAAACAGAGAACAGGCACAGAAAAGACCCTTTCCCAGCCAGCTGACACACTGATGAAAAATTCACCAGGCTTTGTTGTGAAGCAAAACGGTTAATTTCCACCAGGCAGAAAGAACAGCCAGAGGGACGGTGTGTGTGTGTGTGTGTGTGTGTGTGTGTGGAGGGGGTGGGAGGGGGTTAACTCACAAAACAACGAGGCTGTGGAGCGGGGAGGAGGAAGTGGGAGGGTTGTGGAGGAAACGGACGCAAAAGGGCAGATAAACAGTGTACCAACCTTGTCAGTTATTTGCAAGGGGAAGGTTTTACGTAATGCGTGACTCTTGTTGTATCCCAGCAGGGTAGCTTTGTCAACACCGGGCCCGAAAATGGTTTTCACCCTGTTTTTTGTTTGTTTGGTTGGTTTTTTGTTTGTGAGTGTTTTTTTCCCCTTAAAAATAGAAATTCCTTATTCTGCCTGCTGCCCTTCTTCCTATCTTTGTTTCTGTCTTTCTGTTTATGTTCGTCTGTCTGCCCGTCTGTCTTTTTTTTCTCTTTCCTCCAACTCATCCCGTGTATGTGTTTGTCAGTGTGTGCGTGAGTGCAAGTTAACTAACAGCCAGCAAGGACAATATTCAGTACCCACACTTCGGTTTTTGGTTCCGTCGGTAGTTTTCTGGCTTCATTTTCAGTTTCAAGGGGGCGTCAAAGAGTGTGGAGTATCCATATACGCTAAACCACGTCCGCTTGAGAAAAAGGAAGCAGATGCCTGGCTCACTCTTAGACCCAGTGCACGTAAGAAACTACTAAAGTCTGAAAAGATATATGTATAAATGTACACGAAACCAGTACACAAAAAATGAGGTGATACAGATAAACGAAATAATCAAATCAGGTAAATAACCTCCTGAATTTAATTTCCTGCCACCCTCACCCCCTTTCACGGCACATAAAAAACCCAACAGAACCAACATGGCTTGACCACCTTCACTTTCTCTTCTTGGCGTAAACTCCCAACACACACGTTGTCTCCTCTGTTCTAAGCCCAGCACTCCTGTCACTGTGACCCTGGGTGTCGGCTTTTAATAGATAAAGAAGCTTGAAGAGCTGGAATACACGACTGGGAGGGGGGGGGGGGGGGAAGAGGGAGGGTGGGTGGATAGGGACCAATGACCTGTTCAAACATACATCTCGGTGCCAGAAACTCATTCAAGACGAACACCAAGAAGGCAGGAAAACGTATAAAACGGCGTGGGGGGTGAACGCCGCGTTTGGAAAAACTGGGGCCTGGTGGTAGACGGACAATTAATTTCATGTCAGGGCCAAGATTTACCCTCCGACACTGGCCTTATCTGACAACAACACGGACATCGCAGGGTCACACAGGGCTCTGACCCTTGGTCTGTGGACTGCTCCACTGACGTCAGGTCAGCCATCTTGGAGGTTTTAATTGGTGTCATGCTTCAGTGAGCTATCTTCTTTGTCTATGGAAAAGGCGACTGCGTCTGGTGGCAATGATATGACCCTGGCGATACAGAGGTGTTGGAAATGTATTGCTTTGACAAACTTGAAGAACGGAATTGTGAAAAGGTTCTTCGGTGCTTCTTTTTTTTTCTTCTTTCTAGTTTTATCCCTCTCAGGTTTTTTTTAGTGCATATCTCCATTTCCCCGTGGAGAAAATAAAGGGTGGTTGTTCTTATCACATGTGAACATGCATGGCGCTTGTTGGTGCAGCTTCCTGCAAAGTCGATAAAATTATGTAAGATTTGCATCGGAGATACCCGCTGTGTGTTTTGTCAGCAATGAAATTATTTTGAACAGCCCCGCGTCGTATTATTTCAATAACATTTTTTTCCACGCAGTGTTGTCATGGTGTGTGTTTATCAAGTTTCACGCTGTCAGTACGTGAGGTATCCGCCTGAGCATTGCGTTATCTAGTATCAGCCTGTACTTTGTAGAGATTTATCTGAGAGAGGTGTCTTGGTGGGTATTTATCCAGTATCATGTAGTGACAGAATGTTCGTGAGGTGTCCGGCTGAGCGCTGCAAGTCTTATTGGTTTCGTCGTGTTCATTTATGTGAGAATTATCTCAGAGAACTACTGCTGGTAAATTCTTGGGCATTTCCAAAATTTCCCCCCGCCATTCTCAATCCCTTTCACTGAAAGGCCAACATTAAAAAAAGGAAGGGAACAGAACTGCCACAGTTTGACGATCTTAAGTTTGGCTTCACTTCTGACACACTGCTGACACCCACGTTGTCTCCACTGTTCTCTGAGTTTCAGTTTCAGTAGCTCAAGGAGGCGTCACTGCGTTTGGACAAATCCATATACGCTACACCACATCTGCCAAACAGATGACTGACCAGCAGCGTAACCCAACGCACTTAGGCCTTGAGAAAAAAAAAAGATAAGCGTACATAAATAAATAAATAAATGATAATTATGATTTTAAAAAAATTTTTCTCTGAACTCATCACTACCTCTGTAGCTCCGAACTGGTTTCCAATGGGCAATGAAGCTGGAAATATTGAGAAAAAATCAAGAAACTAAGCGAAAACAAAGCGACCATGAAGAACATAGGAAAACGTACAAAACGGCGTGGGGGGAGGGGGGGGGGTGGACGCTGCGTTTGGAAAAGCTGGGGCCTGGTGGTAGACGAACAATTAATTTCATGTCAGGGCCAAGATTTACCCTCCGACACTGTCCTTATCTGACAACAACACGGACATCGCAGGGTCACACAGGGCTCTGACCCTTGGTCTGTGGACTGCTCCACTGACGTCAGGTCAGCCATCTTGGAGGTTTTAATTGGTGTCATGCTTCAGTGAGCTATCTTCTTTGTCTGTGGAAAAGCCGGCTGCGTCTGGTGGCAATGATATGACCCTGGCGATACAGAGGTGTTGGAACTGTATTGCTTTGACAAACTTGAAGAGCGGAATTGTGAAAAGGTTCTTCGGTGCTTCTTTTTTTTTTCTTCTTTCTAGTTTTATCCCTCTCAGGTTTTTTTTTAGTGCATATCTCCATTTCCCCGTGGAGAAAATAAGGGGTGGTTGTTCTTATCACATGTGAACATGCATGGCGCTTGTTGGTGCAGCTTCCTGCAAAGTCGATAAAATTATGTAAGATTTGCATCGGAGATACCCGCTGTGTGTTTTGTCAGCAATGAAATTATTTTGAACAGCCCCGCGTCGTATTATTTCAATAACATTTTTTTCCACGCAGTGTTGTCATGGTGTGTGTTTATCAAGTTTCACGCTGTCAGTACGTGAGGTATCCGCCTGAGCATTGCGTTATCTAGTATCAGCCTGTACTTTGTAGAGACTTATCTGAGAGAGGTGTCTTGGTGGGTATTTATCCAGTATCATGTAGTGACAGAATGTTCGTGAGGTATCCGGCTGAGCGCTGCAAGTCTTATTGGTTTCGTCGTGTTCATTTATGTGAGAATTATCTCAGAGAACTACTGCTGGTAAATTCTTGGGCATTTCCAAAATTTCCCCCCGCCATTCTCAATCCCTTTCACTGAAAGGCCAACATTAAAAAAAAAAAAGGAAGGGAACAGAACTGCCACAGTTTGACGATCTTAAGTTTGGCTTCACTTCTGACACACTACTGACACCCACGTTGTCTCCACTGTTCTCTGAGTTTCAGTTTCAGTAGCTCAAGGAGGCGTCACTGCGTTTGGACAAATCCATATACGCTACACCACATCTGCCAAGCAGATGCCTGACCAGCAGCGTAACCCAACGCACTTAGGCCTTGAGAAAAAGAAAAAAAAATATATATATATAAGATAAGCGTACATAAATAAATAAATAATAATTATGATTAAAAAAAAAAGTTCTCTGAACTCATCACTACCTCTGTAGCTCCGAACTAGTTTCCAATGGGCAATGAAGCTGGAAATATTGAGAAAAAAATCAAGAAACTAAGCGAAAACAAAGCGACCATGAAGAACACAGGAAAACGTACAAAACGGCGTGGGGGGAGGGGGGGGGGGGGGTGGACGCCGCATTTGGAAAAGCTGGGGCCTGGTGGTAGACGAACAATTAATTTCATGTCAGGCCCAAGATTTACCCTCCGACACTGTCCTTATCTGACAACAACACGGACATCGCAGGGTCACACAGGGCTCGGACCCTTGGTCTGTGGACTGCTCCACTGACGTCAGGTCAGCCATCTTGGTGGCTATAATTGGAGTTCTGATCCTTGTGAGTTATGTTTTTTGTGTGCAACGAGGACACAGTACTCTGAAGTCATTTCGGAGTGGCTGGAATGAACAGCTTTGACAAACATGCGAAAAGAGTTCTTTTGTGTATTGACTCTTTCTCTCACAGGGAACCTAAAGAGTGACCATTCTTGTCACAGTGTCGACAAGAATGACCGTTCTTGTCACAGTATCGACACGGTATAAAACTCGCATTGGGGAGACCAGCTGTAAAAGAGCACAGCCACGAACAACTTGACCTTAAGGGCGAAATGCTAATAGGTCGTTAAACTAACCCATACGAGACCTGTTGTGTGTTTAGTCACCAATGGAATTATACCGGACAGCAACAGTTGGAATTATTTTGGTAACAAAATTTGTTTTTTACACACTGTTGTAATAGTGTGTTTTTATCTAGTATCATCTTGTGTCGAGTTTGTGGGGCATCTGTCTGAGCGCTGCGTGAAGCCCTGGATGTTAAATTTTAGTGTCGTCATGTGCTTTATGTGAGAAATATTTGAGAGAAGAAGGGATTTTCCTTCATAAAAAAAATGTGTATTTAATTTTACATTTGAGGAAATTTCTGCATTTCTTCATCAGTGTTTTTATTTACTTGTGCACAACTGAAAGTCGAAGTTAATGACAACTTAAAAATCCCTTGAAGACGCCCGCGGCTCTTCTCTAATTAGAGATAGTAGCCTCTAAAAAATTGTGCCAGAATTTTCTCCTTTTTTATCGTTCTCTTTGTTTCTGCCTTATTATTTTTGCCAGCTTATAGTTTTGAATTGTCTGCCTTCTTAACAACAGCAGCAACAACAACGACAAAAAACAACAACAACAAAAACAACCCCCCAAAAACAAACAAACAAACAAAAAAAAACCCTTCAAAACCAGCCTGAAAAAGATAATGTAAAAATACTACTACTACTACTACTACTACTACTGATGATGATGATAAAAAAAAACAACAACCTACCACTTACTCCTCTCGTAAATAGATTAGCGTCCCAAGCGAGGGTAGACAGAAAGACAGGGAACATATTAAAAATGCCCATGATCTCTAATAACTGACTTACCCTACCACCCCCATACCCTGACCCTCCACCCATACAACCCAAAACCACCCTCTCCCCTCCCTGTCCCTTCCACCCCCTCGAATCAGCCACGTGGTATGGCGAGGGAGGAGCGGGGTGGGGGTGTGCGAGGACGGAGGGAGGGTGTGTGTAGGGGTGTGGGGTGTGTGGGAATGCGGTGGGGGTGGGGGGGGGGCGGCCCTGTGGGAGCAATAAAGCAGGGTCTTATCTCACGACAGGGGGTGTCCAACACCAGCACTCACGTCTGTTGTCTGGTCTGGCACTGCTCCATCCACTGGACTCCCCCCCCCCCCCCACCTCCCCATTCCGTACACCTCTCCCCCCCCGCTCCCGCCACACACCTCCCTACCCCCCCCCCCCCCCCTATGCCCCTCCTCCCCTCCCCACCACCAACTTGTCACTGTGACCGATAAGGTGGCTGACTATATACACCAACCTGCCTTCTGCCTGTGAACACTACCTCTCCCCGCTCTACGCCCTCCTCCTCCTCTTCTTCACCATGTCAGCAACCCCCTCCCCGCCCCACTGATATTCTATTTTTAGATCAATGTCCCTGCCCCCCCCCCCCGCCCCCCCGTCCCCCTTTTCTTCTTCCTTTACATTCCTCCTTCTCCTATCTGACCTCCCCCCTCCTCCTCCTTCCTCTCCCTTCCTCTGGTACATGTGTACACACAGACAATTAGACGCAGATACAGACACAGACATACAGACAGACATACAGACAGACATACATATACACACATACATACAGACAGACAGACAGACATTCAGACAGACACATCAAATCAAATACATATGAAGACATATACATTTTTTTCTCTCTCTCTCTATTATATATATATATATATATATATATATATATATATATATATATATATATATATATATATATATATATACCTTCGCCCCCTCTCTCAGCCAGACCACAAACTCCCTCCTACCTCTCAACCACCCCACTGCCATGGAACGTTTTGATTTTGCTTCGTTTTTATTTTCTCTCTCTTTGTGTTGTGTCAGCCGGTGGTTATACGTCTTTGGGATCGAACTGTCTTCTGGCTGGTTGCCCAAAGACGACAACAGTACGTTGTCATTCATAGTTTATCACATATAAAACAAGAGAGGCAAGGCCTTCAAGACTCACTTGTGATAAATTAAGTCCCCTAGCATTAATTACAGAGTAATTTCCCTTTTTTTACTATCTGCACCAAAACGTTTGCAAAATAAATAAAAATTCCATGCTTAGCAAAAGAAGTTCCTGTTTGAATAAAAAATGATAATAATGACTCCTCTTGTTGTTGTGTCGAATAAGAGATCAGAGTGCCAAGTTTAGAGAATACAAAAAAAATATGAATATAACAGTAAATGCAGTTTGCATATAATTAGGCTTCTTTTTATATTTTTTTGTGCCCATCCCAGAGGCGCAATATTGTTTTAAACAAGAAGACTGGGAAGAACTGAATTTTTCCTATTTTTATGCCAAATTTGGTGTCAACTGCCAAAGTATTTGCAGAGAAAACGTCAATGTTAAAGTTTACCACGGACACACACACACACACACAGACAACCGAACACCGGGTTAAAACACAGACTCACTTTGTTTACACAAGTGAGTAAAAAATCAGTTGTATACGGAACCTTGTCGTTCATAGTTTGTTAAAAATAAAAATCAGTTGTACTGATTTTTTTTTTCCACAAAAGATTTCTCTGTGTGAAATTCGGGCTGCTCTCTCCCCAGGGAGAGCACGTCGCTACACTGACAGCACAACCTTTTTTTTCAACTTAAAAGTGTATTTTTCCCCTATCCAAATGGAATCTTCCGCAGGGACAGCCTTTTTGTTGTCGTGGGTTCTTTCACGTGCGCTAAGTGCATGCTGTACACGGGACCTCGGTTTATCGCCTCAACCGACTATCAAACAAACAGACAGTCAAAAAACAGTTGCAATTTCAATTTTACAATTTTGTCCGTGAGGTAGTACAGACATCGGGTGAATGGGGGGTGGGGGGTGTCCCGAGGGCGAAGGGGGCGTCTTATGCGCTACACGAGATGTTGGAAGGATTGACTGTGATTGGTGGGGGAGAGAGAGAGAGAGAGAGAGAGAGAGAGAGAGAGAGAGGTGGGGGGGGGGAACGCCAGGGGCAAGACAAGACAAGACAAGACAAATTCTTTATTTCGAGGATAATAGATAAGCACTGGTGTGCTTTTTTACATCCAGTCCCCGCCCTGAACAGGGTCTACACTACACAATATTTAATAAAATGAAAGCATGGTGTTAGTAAAGATACAAAACAGAGGGAAAAAATATGCATAAATCAAAACTTCAGTCTCAAGACTGAAGTTCGACCTGGAAAAATTGAAAGATCCTGAAGTACAAGAGGCATTCCAAGCCATGATTGGTGGGAAATTCGCGCCACTCATCACTCTCGATGCAGATGACGCCGACCTGGATACACTCGTAAGCGACTTCAACGCAGCTGTAACTGAAACAGCCCAAACAACTCTTGGAAAACAACGCATCAAAAAGAAGCCCTGGGTCACGGACGACATCCTACAGCTGTGTGACAAACGTAGAGACCTGAAAAAGAAAAAGAATGAAGAAGAAGGGGCAAAACAGTACAAAGCAGTTAACACCGAAATCAAGAGAAGCATGAAGAAGGCAAGGGAGAATTGGATTGAAGGAAAATGCCAGGACATAGAGGAAAACCTGACAAGAAACAACAGCAAGAAAGCCTACCAAGTTGTGAAAGAACTTACCAACACAAGGCAAGGTAGAACTATGTCCAACATCCAGACCAAGGATGGAAAATGTCTAACAGAAGAACAAGACATCCTAAAGCGATGGACAGAATACTGCTCAGAGCTATACAACATACAGACCACAGGTGATCCAGCAATACTGAATGTTCCACCAGCCACTGATAACAGTAATCACCCCATACTCCGTGAAGAAATAGAGGCAGCAATAGCATCGCTGAAAAAAGGGAAATCGGCAGGAGTGGACAACATCCCATCAGAACTGGTCCAAGCAGGGGGTGAAGTTATGATAGATGTGCTACTGAAAATCTGCAACAAGATCTGGCAAACAGGGGAATGGCCCACACCGTGGACACAATCACTGATCATCACCCTCCCCAAAAAGGGCAATCTCCAGCAGTGTCAAAACTACCGCACCATCAGCCTGATTAGTCATCCCAGCAAAGTCATGTTGAAGATCCTGCTTAACAGACTGAAACCACAAGCAGAAAACATCATTGCTGAAGAACAGGCAGGTTTCAGACCAGGAAGGAGCACAACTGAACAAATCTTCAACTTGAGGTTGCTATGTGAGAGGTACCATCAACACCAACAAGACCTCTACCACGTCTTCATTGATTTTAAGAAGGCATTTGACAGGGTCTGGCATGCAGCTTTGTGGGCTACCATGAATCTGTACAACATCAACGCCAACCTGATCAGACTGATACAGCACCTCTATGACAAAGCCACCAGCGCCGTCTACCTCAACAATAGCATCGGGGACTGGTTCAGAACCACAGTCGGAGTGAGACAAGGCTGTCTACTCTCCCCAACACTCTTCAACATCTTCTTAGAAAGAATAATGACTGACGCACTGGAAGAGCATGTAGGAACAGTCAGCATAGGCGGCAGAACAATCACAAACCTACGTTTTGCCGACGACATTGATGGACTGGCTGGAAAAGAAGAAGAACTGGCAAGCCTGGTCAAACATCTAGACAAAGCCTCCACATCGTATGGAATGCAAATCAGTGCGGAGAAAACCAAACTGATGACTAACAACACCAACGGCATCAGCATTGACATCAAAGTCAACGACGAAAAGCTTAAAACAGTCCACAGCTTCAAATATCTGGGAGCAATCGTGTCAGATGAAGGATCTAAACCAGAAGTACTCTCGAGAATTGCCCAAACAACAATGGCACTCAACAAGCTGAACACCATCTGGAACAACAAAAACATCGCTCTCAGCTCAAAAATCAGACTGATGCGTTCCCTGGTTATATCAATATTGCTCTACGCCTGCGAGACTTGGACCCTGACTGCGGACATCGAGAGAAGAATCCAAGCTGTCGAGATGAGATGCTTTCGTAGACTACTTGGCATCTCCTACAGAGACCACATCACTAACACGGAAGTGAAGAACAGAATCAAGCAAAGTATTGGACCCTACGAAGACCTTCTGTCCATAGTGAAAAAACGCAAACTTAGGTGGTATGGACACATCTCCCGATCATCTGGTCTTGCCAAAACGTTCCTGCAAGGCACCGTACAAGGAGGCAGAAGGAGAGGACGGCAGAAGAAGAGATGGGAAGACAACATCCGGGGGTGGACAGGCTTGACGCTCGGTGACGCCCTGAGGAAATCAGAAAACCGTGAAGAGTGGAGAGGGGTGGTGGCCAGGTCAGCAGCGGTGCCCCAACGGTCTGAACCCAGACTACGGGAGAGGTGAAGGTGAAGGTGAAATCAAAACAAAAACAACAACCACACACACACACACACGCACGCACGCACGCACACACACACACACACACACACACACACACACACACACATGACGTACAGGCACTAGCATGGTGTTAGTAAAATGCACAGGTAAAAAAACAACAAACAAACAAACAAACAAAAACAAAACGTGAAGAGAAAACAAACTAACAAAACCAATAAATGATAACAATAATCCTATTGAAAATAAAGAACAGAAGAAGCGGGGGGATTCGGGGGTCTGGGGGTGTCCTGGGGGCGGAGGTGGCGTCTCATGCGCTACACGAGACGTAGGGAGGATTGTCTGTTCACATACAGAGAGTTAACTGGGCACTATATCATCGCCACGTCCATCGCAGGCAGAGTCCTTGTCTGTAGTAATAACCGTGCTGGGCTGCTGCCCTGTTGTGTAGCCTGGCTACTGCTGTGGATTGTCCCATGAACACGCCGATAATGCAACAACAATTCACTGACACAATCACGTCACTCATCAGGTAACTCGGGAAATTTTGAGGGACGGTTACGAAGAAAGAGAGAGAGAGAGAGAGAGAGAGAGAGAGAGAGAGAGAGAGAGAGATTCGGAGAGAGAGAGAGAGAGAATACAAATATGAGAACGAGTTTTCAGTTTCAGTTTCACTTTCTCAAGGAGGCGTCACTGCGTTCGGACAAATCCATACACGCTACACCACATCTGTTGAGCAGATGCCTGACCAGCAGCATAACCCAACGCGCTTAGTCAGGCCTTGAGTGCATGCTTACATATTTGTGTACCTATGAAAGTGGATTTCATTTTACGTAATTTCGCCAGAGGACAACACTCTCGTTGCCATGGGTTCTTTTTCAGTGCGCCAAGTGCGTGCTGCACACGGGACCTCGGTTTATCGTCTCATCCGAAAGACTAGACGCTCAGTTTGATTTTCCAGTCAAACTTAGGAGAAAGGGCGAGAGCGGGATTCGAACCCACACCCTCACGGACTCTCTGTATTGGCAGCTGAGCGTCTTAACCATTCTGCCACCTTCCTCCTGAACGAGTACGAATACGGAGTTATTTATCCAGAACTGAAGGGGTAAGTCATACCAATCACACAATCATCTATATATCTTATATAATATTATATATATATATATATATATATATATATATATATATAGAGAGAGAGAGAGAGAGAGAGAGAGCACTACTTATAATAGCATCCCCCTCCCCTCCCCTCCCCCTCCCCCGCCCCTACCCTCCTCCAAGCTTCGCCCAACGTCCTGTATCTGAAGCGGCGGGCGTCGTTACATGGACACCGCGGTGCGGCGGCGCGTAACTTTTCGTTGCTGTCATAACACAGCGCTTGTTGCGGGCATGTTGATAAACCAAGAAGTTATTTTCACAGTGTTATTTTCTTCTCTATCCAGCCCCCCCCCCCCAGCCCCCCCCCCCCCCGCCCCCTTCCCCTAACCCACACCCCTCCCCCCACCCCCTCCTCTTCACTGCCCTCCTCTCCCCTCCCACACCACCGTCGCCCACTTTCAGCCAGACTCCCCCTCCCCCCTTCCCCGCTCCCCCCTCCCACGCTCCCCTCCCAACCACTCCCACTACGATTCGTTGTCGCATGATAACAAACTCGTGCTGCAAGGCGTGGAAGATGCCAAACATCTCGCAGCATCAACCTGACTGCGGCACTATACACAACAACACCTTGGAACGGACAATAAACTGTCTTTGAAATCCTAACTCTCCTCCCTTTCCTGCCCCCTCCCCCACCACCCACCACCCCCCCCCCCCACCACCCATCCCCCGCGTCCCGCCCGCTATCCTCCTCACACACACACACACACACACACACACACACACACACACCTCCCAACACCCTCCCACGGGGTCTCAACCTTCTGCTGCTCAGGCAAAAAATGGCAACAAAGTTAATAGGGAAAATTACTAACGTTTCTTCCTCGTGCTTGCTTGTGTCCTCCCTGTTGCAAGGCAATCGGCACCCCCTGCTGATGCCAGACTTTGCTGAGACGATGATTTTTTTTTTCTTTTTTTTTTTTTTTTAAGGAGAAAAACAATAAACCTGTGACAACAAGATGGTAAAGCCGTGTTAAATGTCTAAGCTGTTAGGTTCCCCGTTGGGGCTTCCGTTTTTTTCTCCGTTTTTTTTTTTTTTTCTCTTTTCTTCTCTTTCTTTTTTCTTTTTTGTTGTAACTTAATGTCGCTTAATTTATTTTAAGACCGTTCGCGTGTGTGTTTTAATGTGTGGGGGCCATTCCAGTTAGGGTTCCTGCTGATTGCAGACTCTCAGGCAGTTTCTGGTGTGCCAGTGTGTGTGTGTGTGTGTGTGTGTGTGTGTGTGCGCGTGTGTGTTTGTATGTGTGTGTGTGTGTGTGTGTGTGTGTGTGTGTGTGTTGTGTTGTTGTGTGTGTTGTGTTGTGTTGTGTTGTGTGTGTGTGTGTGTGTGTGTGTGTGTGTTGCTGTTGTGTTGTGTGTGTGTGTTGTTGTCGTGTGTTGTGTTGTGTTGTGTGTGTGTGTGTGTGTGTGTGTGTGTGTGTGTGTGTGTGTGTGTGTAAGGTTCTAGTGGGTAAGGAGGGGGAGAAAGATGGTAAACGGTAAAACCGTGCCAATATTTTCCTTCTGTTCTTTATTTTCAATAGGATTATTGTTATCATTTATTGGTTGTGTTAGTTTGTTTTCTCTTCACATTTTGGAGGGGGGGGGGGGGGGGTGGGGAGGGGTGGTGGTTATAGGTTAAATTTGCCATTGATTAATTCATGCATTCTAATTCCCCCCCCCCCCCTCCTTCTTTCTCCTTCCCCAGTAGCTCGTTCTTTTGATTTATCTCTTTCTTTCTTTCTTTCTTTCTTTCTTTCTTTCTTTCTCTTTTTTTCCCTTTCATGCAGTTCTCTCTTTCTTTGTTCTCTCCCAGTAAGTCTTTCTTTCTTTCTTTCTTTCTTTTAACTCGGTATGGGTGTGGCATTAAATCAGGACCGTTTACTCTTACAAAGTCTGGAGGCCACGCTAACTACGATACCCGCTGGTTCCAGAAAACACAGATGGTTTTGGGCGGGGGTGGGGGGAGGAGGAACTGGGAGGCACTGCAAGATGGTAAACCCATGCTGAATATCTGAATTTTTCCGTGACTGCAGCGTTTGATTATTATTATTATTATTATTATTATCATCATTGTCATTATTATTATTATTATCATTATTATCATAATCTTTTTTGTTTCCTGGGGCATATACATAACCCAAGGCCCATGAATATGGCGACTGTCAAATAAATTATTAAAACAAAATCACCGAAACATGAAGATTTTGATTAAGGCGTTTGGAAAAATTTCCCAACGATGACTGAAAACAGCCAGCAAAACTGGTGACTTTCAGTTCACAGGTCTCTAAGCCCAATTAGTTGGTTCACGTACCCTATAGAGCGTCAACGTTCTCATTTTGAGGTCATCTAAAGAGGGCTCACAGAATGCTAATTTCACAAGTACTTAGAATGTTGATTTTTTTTTTCCTTTTAAAACTGGGCCAACAGTTGTGGAAAAGCAGTAAGATTAGCCGAATGTATTACCTTAGGAAAGCCATTGCGTCTCTCTCTCTGACTCTGTCTGTCTGTCTGTCTGTCTGTCTGTCTGTCTGTCTGTCTGTCTGTCTGTCTGTCTCTCTCTCTCTCTCTCTCTCTCTCTCTCAACTAACCAGCTAGTTAACTAACTAACCGACAAGCCGGCTAACCAACCAGCCAACAACCAAACAAATAAGCCAATTTAAACAACTACCTACTTCCTATTCTCACTAACAACAAGCAAAGTCAACAACATTTCCAATAACCCACATCACCAAGCAGACAGCTTTTCAAACTTCAAAGAGACGAGTGGTTAAAGCGTTGGACGTTCAATCCGAGGGTCCCGGGTTCGAATCTCGGTATCGGCGACTGGTGGGTAAATGGTAGGGCTTTTTTCCGATCTCCCAGATCAACATGTGTGCAGACCTGCTGGTGCCTGAACCCCCTTTGTGTGTATACGCAAGCAGCAGATCAAATACGCACGTTAAAGATCCTGTAATCCATGTCAGCATTCGGTGGGTTATGGAAACAAGAACATACTCACCATACACCCCCCTCCGACAACGGAGTATGGCTGCCTACATGGCGGGGTAAAAACGGTCATACACATAAAAGCCCACTCGTGTACATACGAGAGAACGTGGGAGTTGCAGCCCACGAACGAAGAAGAAGAAGAAGAAGAAGAAGAAGAAGAAGAAGAAGAAGAAGAAACTTCAAAGTATGAAACTAACATCGACCCAAAACGGTTCTGTAGACATTTATGAAGAGGAGGGGAAAGAGGAAGCACACAATGGTGGGGGTTGATTCGGAAATCCAACACAGCGATACATAAATAAAGAAGGGGGTGGATAAAGAAGAAGAAGAAGAAGGAGAAGAAGAAGAATATGATGATGATGAAAGAAGAAGAAGAAGATGATGATGATGAAAGAAGAAGAAGAAGAAGAAGAAGAAGAAGATGATGATGATGGAAGAAGATAAGAAGAAGATTATGCTGCTGCTGCTGCTGCTGCTGATGGTGATGATGAAAGAAGAGGAAGAATCACTGTCATTCAGCTATTAACTACCCCTTCTGCACGAGTCGGTTTCAGACAAGCCATTTCTGGTCCACCCCCACCCCCCATACACCCCCACCCACCCTCCCCCCTTTTTTTTTCTTTTTTAGCTATTCAATAGTGAATTGTGTTTTTTTCTCTCTTTTATTTCATTGTTTAAAAAGAAACATATCCCACCCAAATAAACTGGAAATAATAAAAGTCTTTCACTCGTTCAACTGCCAGCACTGTTTTTTTGCTTCTGGAAGCAGTTTCAAGAAATGAATGTCTTGTACACCCACTGGACAGGGAAGTACAGGAAGCCGGGTGGCTGCTGATATGGACAAAATGGCCCACCTGTTTGAAACGAGCCATTTGGCGTTCCGCACAGCTTTTACACATCCATCTCCCTCCCAGGGCCCACATACAGTCATGAGACAGATAAACCGACAGCTTTGATGGGGGTCTGCTGTGGGCAGATCTCACTTTCTCGGTCTGTTTTGAAGATAATGACCAGTCTGGAAGAAGAAGAAGAAGAGGAAGAAGAAGAAAAAGATGATGATAATGATGATGATGATGATGAAGAAGAAGAAGAAGAAGAAGAAGAAGAAACACGGTCCGCTTGTGGAAGTCAGGGCGGATCGGGTGGAAAATCTGGAACCACATACAACTGGTCATGCATCGGTTTTTGTTTTTGTTTTTTGGTCTTTGTTTTCGATTAGCAGTGTAGGGAATAGGAAAACTTCCACCTGGAATCACTATTGAACAAGAAATAGGTACTGCTATTTTTTTGATAAGACGGGGTCAAATAATAAGATCCATTGCTGCTTGCACTGCGCATCAGCTAACAAACAGGGAAGTAAGGGGACCACAGAAATAAACCCGGAACCCCATCGCCCCCCTCTCCCACCCCCCTCCACCCCCAGTAAAAAAAGAGAAGAGAACTCCACGTTCATTGATAGTTCCTTCGACGGGCGCAATAGCCGAGTGGTTAAAGCGTTGGACGTTCAAACTGAGGGTCCCGGGTTCGAATCACGGTGATGGCGCCTGGTGGGTAAAGGGTGGAGATTTTTACGATCTCCCAGGTCAACATATGTGCAGACCTGCTAGTGCCTGAACCCCCTTCGTGTGTATATGCAAGCAGAAGATCAAATACGCTCGTTAAAGATCCTGTAATCCATGTCAGCGTTCGGTGGGTTATGGAAACAAGAACATACCCAGCATGCACACCCCCGAAAACGGAGTATGGCTGCCTACATGGCGGGGTAAAAACGGTCGTACACGTAAAAGCCCACTCGTGTGCATACGAGTGAACGCAGAAGAAGAAGAAGAAGATAGTTCCTTCTCTTGACAAACAAACAAAAAAATAACAAAAACAAAAACAGAAAAAAACAGTGGAAGAAATGTGAAAGACAAAACACAATTACTACTACTACTGGTATTTATATAAGGCTAAATCTTGTGCAGAGACAAGTCAAAGCGCATTCGCACCAGTCATTCACACGCATGAATATCTCTAAAACTTCAGAAACTGAAAACAAGGAAGACTGAGGCAGGGAAGGGAGGCTATTTTGGGAAGAGGTGGGTTTTAAGGCCAGACTTGAAAGAGCTGAGTGTGGAGACTTGACGAAGCGAAAGAGGAAGTTCATTCCAATTGCAAGGTCCAGAGACAAGAGAAAGAACGGCGGCCAACAGTCGAGTGTTTGAATCTGGGTATGCGTAAACAGAGTGCGACCCGAAGCAGATCGTAGTGAGCGAGATGGAGTGTAGAGGTGAAGGCAGCCACAGAGATAGGAAGGGGCAGATTTGTGAATACATTTATAACATAGAGTGCTGATCTCAAAGAATTACTCAAATAATGAACCATGTGCACAAATCCTGAACGTGCCAAGAAATAACAAACAGGAAACTCCGCGGGGGATACAATAAATATCATATTTTTCGTGTAACTAATAGAAATATCAAAACGCATTTAGCATTGTGTTCATAATCGGTTACAATGGCCAGACCGACGGATTGGTAAAGACATATTTCAGTCACAGCGCAGACAACACACAGACGGACGAAATATAGACATTGTATTCCCGGTATATCTGATATGATTAGGAATATTGGTGAGGCGGAGAGAGAGAGAGAGAGAGAGAGAGAGAGAGAGAGAGAGAGAGACAGAGAGACAGAGAGACAGAGAGACAGAGAGGCAGAGAGACAGAAGACAAGACAAGACAAGACAAATTCTTTATTTCGAGGATAATAGATAAGCACTGGTGTGCTTTTTAACATCCAGTCCCCGCCCTGAATAGGGTCTACACTACACAATACTAAATAAAATGAAAGCATGGTGTTAGTAAAGATACATAACAGAGGAGAAAAAAAATTGAAACAACAACAACAACAACAACAACAACACACACACACACACACACACACACACACACACACACACATGGCATACAGGCACAAGCATGGTGTTAGTAAAATGCATAGGAAAAAAATGAACAAAATGAAAGAAACAAACACACACAACACACACCGCACTACAGAGCAGAGTGAGAGAGAGAGAGAGAGAGAGAGAGAGAGAGAGAGAGAGAGAGAGAGAGAGAGAGAGAGACAGACAGACAGACAGACAGACAGACAGAGACAGAGACAGAGAGACAGAGAGACAGAGACAGAGAGAGACAGAGACAGAGGGACAGAGACAGAGAGACAGAGACAGAGAGTGATAGCAAGTCAAATTATTCGAACCATTGCTTCTTGCGCTATCCCTCAGCGAACATGCAGATAGATAACCGGTGATACAGAATTCTAGATGTCGGACCACATTGTTTACTGCATGACTGGTAGGCTGCGTTCATTGGAAGCCAAGTCATTCGGAGCACGTTCTATTAAATGTAAACCACCACCACCACCACTACTACTACTACTACTACTGCTGCTGCTGCTGCTACTACTACTTCTATTGCTGTTACCGCTGCTGATACTACTACCACTGCTGCTGCTGCTGCTACCACTGCTGCTACTAATGCTGTTGATGTAACTACTCCTACTGTTGTTGATTATGCTGCTACCACTACTGCTGCTGCTACTGCTACTACTACTACTACTACTGCGACTACCACCACCATCACTACTGCTACTACCAGAGAGTAGGTTTGAAGCATCTTACACAATCGTATAATCAGCAATTCATTAAACTTATATACGATATGAGTGTACATATAATAATAATTTGCTTTTAATTATGTGATCTCTCTCTCTCTCTCTCTCTCACATACAGACATACATATACGTACACACACAGACACACACACACACACACACACACGCACAGCCATACACACACAGCCACACATACACACAGACACACACACAGAGACACACACACAGCCACACACACACACACACACACACACACACACACACACACACACACACACACACACACACACACACACACACGCACAGCCACATACACAGACACAGCCACACATACACACAGACACACAGAGAGAGACACACACACAGCCACACACACACACGCACGCACACACACACACACACACACACACACACAAACCGGGGGGACATATCTGAAGGGACACACGGACAAGCCGGTCCAACAGACAGACGGATCTCATCAGTGGATGCTGACAGTATCTTGCCAGCCAACCAGTCAGTCTGTCTACTCGTCACTATCACCGGGTGAAGCAAACCTTTCACCAGAATCGAAAACGGCCCACCCCCTGTTATATGTTACGGCTACAAGATGAACGAGAACATCAGAGCGAGGGAAGAAATGACCGCAAATGCGAAATACCGAAACAAGACAAATAAGCTGAAAAAGACGGATAACAGGAGCAGACATAACGACCGAAGGATTAAAGGATTACCTGCGGAGACTGACCATAACTGGACAGACGGGTTTTCAAACGACCCTTAAGACTGAAATCATTCATGACCTGTCAACCAAGCGCAAAGGACTGGCCCAAACTGACCAGAGACAAAGTGGCAAGATTACGTTGGCTATGATTGAGTATTATATGTGTGGCAGGAACAGGTTTTTCCCAGAATACGTTTGCGTCCTCTTTTGTGATTTGCAGGTCCACTTCCTTTGCGTTAGCTGTGCTTGACTATGTATGTATACATATGTATGTGTACATAACTACATGCATGTATATGAATGTGTATTGTGTGCGCGTGCGTTTATGTAAGTTTGTGCCTGCCTATGTGTGCGTATGTGTTAGGATGGCTGTTAGATACACATGTATTGTTAAAATGTATGTACGCAGTGTGTGTGTGTGTGTGTGTGTGTGTGTGTGTGTGTGTGTGTGTGTGTGTGTGTGTGTGTGTGTGTGTGTGTGTAGTCATATTTTGGTGTGTGTATGTAACATAGATGTAATGTTTTATGTTAACAAAGCGTTTTTGTAAAGCACCTAGAGCAGATTTCTGGATAGTGTGCTATATAAGTATCCATTATTATTATTATTATTATTATTCCATTATTATTATTATTATTGTTTAACCTGTTATTTGTTCGTTTAAGACTCAATAGCGCCTAAATTCCCTTCTTCGTCGTCTTCTTCTGTCTGTGGCCTCGTGGGGAGGGGGTTGGGGGGCGGGGGGGTGGGTGCACCTCTGATGACCTGACAACCAGTTCTCTCCATCTCTCCGTGTCCTTCGTCTCTCTCGGGGCGTCGTTCAGTCTCAGGCCTGTCCATTGTTGGAGTCTCTCGGGGAATCATTCAGTCTCAGGCCTGTCCATTCTTGGAGTCTCTCGGGGCGTCGTTCAGTCTCAGGCCTGTCCATTTTTGGATGTTGTCCACCCATCTCTTTTTCTGTCTGCCTCTCCCTCCTCCTTCCGTGCACTGTGCTTTGCAGACTTGTCTAGGGACAAATCCAGTGTCTGGGTTTGCCGCTGTCAGCAGACTGCTAGAACTGACGAGAAGCACCAGCAACACTGCTCTTTTGGGCATGCTGTATAAAAAAAGAAAAGAAAAGAAAAAAGATAGGACACGTAAACGAACAAAGCCGAGAGAGAGAGAGAGAGAGAGAGAGAGAGAGAGAGACAGACAGACAGACAGAGACAGAGACAGAGAGAGACAGAGAGACACAGAGAGAGAGAGAGAAATAGAGAGGAGAGAGAGAGAGAGAGAGAGAGAGAGAGAGAGAGAGAGAGAGAGAGAGAGAGAGAGAGAGTGCACTGATGCCCAAGTTCGCAAAACACTACAGTTCCTCAACATTGATTATCCGCTTCATGAACCAGGTTGATCCTTGAGAAACCAGATCCTCCCAACCACACATCCTTACACCAAGGAACGTATTCCTCTCCAGGATCTCTGCTTATAAAGCTTTTCTCGTTTACAGACGTTTGAATAACTAAAATATAAAAACAACAACAACAATCCCCCCCCCCAAAAAAAAACAAAAACAAAAACAAACAAAACCCCACACTTGTAAGGAACCCTCCCCAAAGTATTATCATTAACACTCGTAAAAGTTAAGTTACATAACACGGAGATTCAAATCTAGCAAAATGACATGGAAAGTAAAGTCACAGACTCTAACTGAATGAGTGAGTGTTAACGAGCTATTGGACAGAGCCTTGTCGGTCAAGTCGTTCTGGGTTTGGGTCTTGTGAACAGACTCAATGATGATACAGAATGGGCAGAATATATGGCAGCGAAAAAACAAAAAACGAAAAGCAAAACATCCTGCAAGAACCACATGCATTCCAAAGAGGAAGCGCATTTTTCGCCACTTTTTTTTTTTTCCAGCAAACACGCCTGAAAAAAGCGGATGATGATACCTGAATCACACTGCCTGAAATTCCTTGCACTTCTGGCACAATGCTTGGGGGTGTTCCCCCCCGCCCTGTATACAGCAATACACGGAGATGGCCGAGCCACGGAGTTGTGTACAGCCGCGAGACCTCAGCTGTCAAGTCGATCAATGGTTGGGAATGGCTTTTGCCTGCGTTATTGTGATGATGACATCTCTCTCTCTCTCTCTCTCTCTCTCTCTCTCTCTCTCTCTCTCTCTCTCTCTCTCTCTCAGAGCGTGGTGACAGGTATGACAGTGTCATCACAGCAGGAATGTATGGGCTGTCTTGACGTTGGGGGGACGTGGGGGGGAGGGTACCCCCACACCCCCATCCACCACTGGTCTGAATGCCTCTGTGTGGCTGTCTCGTTAATGTAGCCGTCATTGTCCTCTGCCAAGTGTCTGGGCGTTTTGGAATCAACAACTTAGAACGTGGATCAAGGAATGTATATCGAGACCAAGCCATGGTTTCATCCTTCTGTTTGTCTGACGATTTCATACATACAACGTTGTTCTTCACCGTGATGACGATGACAATAATGCCAATAATGATGACGACGAATTGGATGACGGTGTTAACTGTTAAAGTTAGACATGTCATTTTCATTATTTTAATAAGTTTAATTCAAAACAACCATTATCACAGGATACTGATATGGTAAGATTCTGATATACATAATCGTCCTTTCGTTGCAGTGAAGACTACACAGAAATTTTTTTTTAATCAAAGTTACGAAAGTTATTCCCGGCCTCCAAATCAGACACCCTCTTCAAGTTCTTCAGATGATCATGGCTGAGAAAGAAGATGGTGATGCTAGCAATAGAGAAACACCAGGAGGAAGAAGTGGGAGGGTGGATGAAAAAAAAGAGGATGGTGACTGCAGTGGAGTGATGGCCTAGAGGTAACGCGTCCGCTTAGGAAGCGAGAGAATCTGAGCACGCTGGTTCGAATCACGGCTCAGCCGCCGATATTTTCTTCCCTTCCACTAGACCTTGAGTAGTGGTCTGGACGCTAGTCATTCGGATGAGACGATAAACCGAAGTCCCGTGTGCAACATACACTTAGCGCACGTGAAAGAACCCACGGCAACAAAAGGGTTGTTCCTGGCAAAATTCTTAGAAAAATCCACTTCGACAGGAAAAACAAATAAAACTGCACGTAGGAAACAATACAAAGAAAAAAAGAAAAAAAAAAGGGTGGCGCTCTCAGTGTAGCGACACGCTCTACCTGAGGAGAGCAGCCCGAATTTCACACAGACAAATCTGTTGTTACAAAAAAAGAAAAAAATACAATACAAATACAAATACAACCAACAGAAAAAAAAGAACCAGAGGAGGAAGAGGAGGAGAAGGACACTTGCAACACGCGGAGGAGAAAGAACAGAAGATGGAGGTGGAGGAAGAAGACCCCGACAGTGGCAATAAGACGGTATAGAAGATGACGTTCACTTGCAACAAACGAACAAAGGATTCCCGGAAGAGGAACAAAGAAGGAGACGACAACGCAGCAACAACAGGAGCAGGAACTAAAGGAAAACTCGGAGGGGGGGGGGCCTGGGGGACGGGGGGTGCGGGTGTGGGGGGGAGAACGGTGGGGGGGGGGGTGGAGCGGAGGAGATGGGTACTACAGGAAGAGGATGACACATGAAACACACAGGGACAGAACAGGAAGAAGAAATAGGAGGAGGAGGAGGAGGAGGAAGAAGAAGAAGAAGATGACAGGCGCAACAAATGGAGAGAGAACAGGCTGATAGGGGGGTGGGAGTGGGGAGTGGGGGTGGGGGTGAGGGGGTAGGAGGGGGTAGGAGGGGGGAGGAGGAAGAAGATGACCGTTGCATCAAAGGCAGCAAGAACAAGAGAGAGAGGGAGAGAGAGAGAGAGAGAGAGAAGAGAGACAGAGACAGACAGACAGACAGACAAGACTGAGACAAAGAGTAGAAAGGAGGAAGAGGAAGATAAGAGGGACGGGCTTACCACCAAAGCCTCACACACACACACACACACACACACACACACACACACACACATATATATATATATATATATACATATCATGTATATATATATATATATATATATATATATACATATATGTATGTATGTATGCATGTGATTATGTAATTACAGGGTTATTTCAAACCACCACAAAGACTGTGAAACACCACCCCAATACAACTGATACACAGACAGATAAGAAGCCTGCCGCCACTGACTTGCAGACTCACCTCACAACAGCAGGTATAGTATAAGCAGTGTTATATACAGGGAGCGGTACCGGGCGGCTAAGTGGGCAGCAGAGCAGCCATCGGCGGGCGGCAGTTAAACTTGCCCGTCAACGACTGCCAGCCGGGAACCCCCGACATTTAACATGGCTGCCAGGATAAACAGCGCCCCCTGTAATCGCCGGCGGCTGGGCGGGAAGCAACTCTTTAAAAAGGCCGGGGGCCGGGGTGCGGACACCCTGATAATGAACGCATCTGGAGAAAATGTCAGTTGTGTTACTTCTACTGGGGCAATAGATGTCCACCTGCAGTGTGTGTGGTGTCAGGGTGTGTGTGTGTGCGTGCGTGTGTGTGTGTGTGTGTGTGTGTGTGTGTGTGTGCGTGCGCGCGCGTGTGTGTGTGTTGGAGATAGATAGATAGAGAGAGAGAGAGAGTGAGAGAGAAACAGACAGAGAGAGACAGAGAGATATCCAGAGAGAATGTGCATGCATATGTGTGTATGTGCGTGCGTGCGTGCGTGTGTGTGCGTGAATGTGTGTGTGTGTTTAACGTGCATGCGTGGGGTGGGTTTGGAGGGGGCGGGGGCGGAGGCGGAGGGCGGAAGTGTTGAGTAGGGATGAGAATGGAGGCGGAGGAGACAGACAGACAGACAGACAGACGAACAGACTACACAGCAGGCACAGACAGTCCCGCCCTTTCGCTTTCATCCAGAACTCCTCAGCGGCTCTCGTTAGTGTCATCTGCTTGCTCTTCACAGCCTTACAGTTGACTAAACAAATCTTATTATTGCTCTTCTTTATTCTTGGTGTCCTCTTCTTCTTCTTCTTCTTCCTTTTCGTGATCTTTTGTTGTTGTTGTTGCAGCTGTTGTTGTTGTTGTTGTTGTTCTTCTTCTTCTCCTTCTTCTTCTTTTCTCACTGTCAAGTCGCTCAGAAGAACTGTTCACCAGATTTCTCCAGATCTGTCAGTTGTGTGTCAGAGCTTTGGTATCTGCAAACGGTTTTCCAGTCCACTCTGCAATGTTGTGCTTTATATATATATATATATATATATATATATATATATATATATATATATATATATATACATCCACACGTTGTGTTATATATATATATATATATATATATATATATATATATATATATATATACATGTACACCCACACTGAGTTTTATATATATATATATATATATATATATATATATATATATATATATATATATATATATATATATATATACCCGCACGGATGGATAAGTGAAACATGTCAAAACCATTAATTAACAAAGGATCTTTATCCACCTCACCACTGATATTTATACTTTTATACTTTTTATACTTTAAATATTCACATATCTATATTGGGTTGTTTGGTCTTTCCCTCTTACTCCCTCCCTGTCTTCACTCTATTGATGGCCTAGAGGTAACGCGTCCGCCTAGGAAGCGAGAGAATCTGAGCGCGCTGGTTCCACTGAATCACGGCTCAGCCGCCGATAATTCCCCTCCCCCACCCCTAGACCTTGAGTGGTGGTCTGGACGCTAAGCATTCGGATGAGACGATAAACCGAGGTCCCGTGTGCAGCATTCACTTAGCGCACTTAAAAAAGAACCCACGGCAACAAAAGGGTTGTTCCTGGCAAAATTCTTGCGAAAAATCCACTTCGATAGGAAAAAACAGATAAACTGGCCTGCACGCAGGGGGAAAAAAAAGGGTGGCGCTGGAGTGTAGCGACGCGCTCTCCCTGGGGAGAACAGCCCGGATTTCACACAGAGAAATCAGTTGTGATAAAAAGAAATACAAATACAAATATTGGTGTTTTTTTGTTGTGTTTTTTTATTTGGTCTTTCACTCATGCTCCCTCCCTGTCTTCACCTCAGTTCCCCTTCCTTCAGCAGGTCCTTGTATTGGAGGATTGTTCCGGCAAGTCCACTTGGTCTTGCTACATGGCCATTCTGACGCGTGTGTGGTTTGTTTGTTTGTTTGTTTGTTTGTTTCTTTTCTAAGCTGATGTCAGCAGATCTCCATACCGACCCATGTACTGCTTGATGGTTTGACGTATCTGTTCGATGGTCATGCGACCAGTGTATCTAAAGCTTTAGGGTCTATATCTTTCGCATGCACACTAACCACGGCACGGATGGATGAGTGAAACATGTCAAAACAATCAATTAACAGAGGATCTGTATCCATCTCAACACTGTTGTTGTCTCGTTCGTCATTTATCAGATGGATTCCCCCGTCTCCTCGACGAAGGCGGCAGTACGTCGCAGATATTCCAGTCCTCCGTAGAGCTTCCGGGCCGCTGGGATTGGGTCGGGTCAGGTTTTCTCTCGGAGCACTTGGTGGAGCGGGCAGGACTGCAGCAGATGTTCTGTTGTCTGGCTGCCTGTTCTGCAGGGACACTGCTCTGTGTCGCCGATACATCTCACCACTGATATTTATTATACTTTTCACAGTCCACCATTGGGTTTTGGCTTTTTTTCAATTTGGAGCTCAGCACTCAAAATGTTTTAGGTTTTTTTTATGATCAAGGATTAAAATTTTAGGCGTGGCCTATTCTCCCGATCTGTCCTTGATATTCTGCATCCACTACAAACAGCGCACACATGTGTGAAGGAAGAAGAAATAAGAAAAGAAAAAAAATGTTTATGCAGAATGACATGCATCGTCAGTGGAGAACATACACACACACATACACACATACGCGCGCGCGCGCGTGCAAACACACACACACACACACACACACACACACACACACACACACACACACACACTCATACACACATACGCACACACACACACACACACACACACACACACGTACACGCGCGCACACACGCATACACACGTACATGCACACACATTCACACATAGATTAACAGATGGATAGGAGAGAGAGAGAGAGAGAGAGAGAGAGAGAGAGAGAGAGAGAGAGAGAGAGAGAGAGAGAGAGAGAAACAGAACAGAATTACTATAAAAGATGAGCAATCAGATGACTACAGTCACAATTTTGCTGTTGTCAGTCATTCCCATATATGACCAGTGCAACTTTTGCAAGAATGATTTTGCACCATCACTATTATCACTTGTATAACAACTACTATTATCATTACGAGCGAACAAAAATGAATACATGTATGCATGTACAAAAACAACAACAAAAAAAGATCCCCCAAAACCCCCAACAACATAAAAAACACAAAAAAAAACACACACAAAAAAACAAAAACAAAAAAAGGAAAAAAACACATATATAGCAAAGCAAACAAAAACACAATGAAAAAATACGAAAGAAAAATAAAACACTCCAATACACCCCACCCACACACGCACACACACACACACACACACACACACACACACACACACACACACAACAACAACAACAACAACAACAACAGAACAAGAAAACAGGAAAGAAGAGAACTGGGCCACATCACTGCCAGACATTCATTGGTTATAAAAGAAATAAAAGAAAAAGAAGAAAAAAAAAGAGTGAAAAGAAGGATGAAGGAAGGAAGAAAGAAAAGAAAAGAAAGGAAGAAGGAAGAAGGAAAGAAGGGAAAGCAGAAAGGACAGAAAAGACAAGGAAAACAAGCACTGCTATTCCATCCGCTTATTAAAGAAATACGTCACATAAATCTCAGGAACCGCTTCCCGCTATATAAGTGGCGTGGTAATCATTACCCCCCCCCCCCACACACACACACACACGCCCCCCCCCCACGCCCCCACCCCTCCGGCCCCACAATCACACCCGCCCTGCTCCAGCCCCCCCCCCCAGCCCCCCCACTCCGCCAACCCCCTACCCCCACCCCCTCGCCCCTCCTCCCCCCCCCATCTCCCTACGCACACCATCCTACTTATCTATGAAGAACAATGCACTTTCCCACATTTTATTTTTTAAAGGATGGCACTGCGAAGAAACGGATAAAAAGGTGGGGGGGGAATGATATATCATCTTACACTGTGATAGAATATTGTTAGTGTTGGTGGGAAAGATGAGGGCTGTGTGTGTGTGTGTGTGTGTGTGTGTGTGTGTGTGTGTGTGTGTGTAGGATAAAAGGGGGTAGGGTGGAAGGCAGCATCACCTGCAGTTATATTTATTGCTTCCTTCAAGAAGTTTACCATGCTTTAGGAACTGATAACTGTGTGTGTGTGTGTGTCAATGCACACACACACACACACACACACACACACACACACACACACACACACACACAGAGATAGATGTGAACAAATAGCGACCGAGACACACAGACAGACTTGAGACATCCAGACAGAAAGAAAGAGGCAGACAGACAGACAGACAAACAGACAGACAGACAGACAGAGACATAAACAGAGGCACGACAGACGCAGATACACAGACAAAAAAAAACAGCGACTACCATGACCAACATGTATCTTTACCCGAACTGAGGGGCCGTGATCTTTATGACAAAGCCGTGCAGATAGTGACTGAGGCAACAAAGTTTAAAACGCCATGAATCTGATTTCGTTATCATTAATTTTTGTTTTGTTTGTTTGTTTGTTTTTGCCACGGCCACCACTTAAAACGTCTCAAGTCATTCGTTAGGTTTGTCTGGAAGTAAATTGCATCCCAGATAAGTTTGCTTGCTGGTGGTGCTGCTGCTGCAAGGGCAAGGACACATTCAGGACAGGTTGTTTCATTTTGTTCATTTCTTTCTTTTATTTTAGCGAGGCACCATAAAATACTGAAAAAAATTGTTAAGAAAGCACAACAGCGCCTGTACTTTCTTCGGCGCCTCAAAACGTTCGGAATTTAAAAAAAAAAAGAAATCATGGTTGATTTCTATCGAGCAATCATTGAAAGTGTGCTAACCTTCGCTATTACTGTTTGGTACGGAAACATTTCCAAGGCAGAAGTTGCAGCCCTTAACAGAATCGTGAAAACTGCCACCAAGATTACCGAGGCTGATCTATCTTTTCCAGAAGACATATATTTTAAGCGGCTACTCAAAAAAGCAAAATCAATCAGCCATGACGAATCATATCCAGCTTTTGGGATTTACGAGATGTTCCCCTCTGGTCGAATGTACAGAAGTATAAGGACGAAAACCAGTCACTTCGCCAATAGCTTTTTCCCCCAAAGCAGACAATGCCTTGTCTCTCGAACAAATCCAGTATGATAGATAGAATTGTGTAATCAACAACCATCTACCTGAAGATCTAGTCATCAGCACCATCCCCATGTAATATGCGGCTTCTGTTCAAACGTGTGTGTGTGTGTGTGTGTGTGTGTGTGTGTGTGTGTGCCAGTGTGTGTGTGTGTGTGTGTGTGTGTGTGTGTGTGTGTGTGTGTGTGTGTGTGTGTGTGTGTGTGCAGTGCGTGCATGTGTGAGTATGCACAAGTTGTTATATTGATATGCACTTGTATGTATCCAATTTTCTACTGTATCTGTGTTTGTGTATGATTTTCGATTTATGTTCGTAACTTGTTATGTACTAATCCCCCCACCCCCATATTCTGTTCTATTTATAGTGTGTACGCCACACTACATTTGGCGAAGACGTATTGACAGAATTGTCCAGGCGTTGGACTGAGTTCTGAGATCCAGGGGCTGAGGGGGGCGGGAGGGAGGGACGGGGGTGGCGAGGGATGAACAGAGGTCAGGGTTTCGAGGCTCTTATTCGACTATGGCGTTGTGTCATGTCATTCCTTGGGAAAGGCAGTGTACTTCGGGTTTCTTCTTTCCACCCGGATTGTGAACGGGTAGATATCTGACTCTGGGTAGGGCAAAGTTGTATATGTATTAATTGTATTTCTTTTTATCACAACAAATTTTTCTGTGTGAAATTCGGGCTGCGTCGCTACACTACAGCGCCACCGATTTTTTTTTTTTTTTTTTTTTTGCATTTTTTCCTGCGTGCAGTTTTATTTGTTTTTCCTATCGAGGTGGATTTTTCTACAGAATTTTGCCAGGAACAACCCTTTTGTTGCCGTGGGTTCTTTTACGTGCGCTAAGTGCATGTTGCACACGGGACCTCGGTTTATCGTCTCATCCGAATGACTAGCGTCCAGACCACCACTCGATGTCTAGTGGAGGAGGAGAAAATATCGGCGGCTGAGCCGTGATTCGAACCAGCGCGCTCACGCTAAAATTCTCTCGCTTCCTTGGCGAACGCGTTACCTCCAGGACATCACTCCACATTGTTGATCTGAAGGAGAGAAGTTCCATGTCAAACCCTACTAGACATCGTGGAAATGAATTCACTGCCTCCGATGACCGTGACTGAAAGGCTATTGTACCCTTCAGTGGCATTTCTTTCTAAATATCGTAAACGAATTAGAAGCACACACACACACACACACACACAACACAACGTGCGCGCGCGCGCACACACACACACACACACACACACACACACACACACCACACCACACAAACACACACACACACACACACACACACACACCACACACACACACACACACCACCACACACCACACAACACACACACACACACACACACACACACAACGCACCAACAACAAACCCCCAAGCACAACTAACACACACAACCACAACACACAATCCACACCACAACATACCACACGCAATGCTGAAGCTATTATGCGGTGGTCCCGGCATGTCCCATCAATTTGTTTTTTTTCCAAAGGATGGGAAGTAAAGCACAGCGAGGGGATAAAAAGCAGGCAAGTGTTTCATCTTGCATTCTTAGTGATAACACTTTTGTTTGTTTTTTCCTGACAGTGTGTGTGTGTGTGTGTGTGTGTGTGTGTGTGTGTGTGTGTGTGTGTTGTGTGTGTGTGTGCAAAGAGAGTGGAGGTGGGAGGGCAAAAATAGGAGGGAGAAGGATAAGGGAGATGGTTACAACACAGAGAGAGAGTTGATTCTCCGATCTCTGATAACGCGTCAAGTGTTAGTTATGTCTTCCTGCGACAAGGTTATCATCCCAAAATGATAACCGTGTGTGTGTGTGTGTGTGTGTGTGTGTGTGTGTGTGTGTGTGTGTGTGTGCGTGCGTGTGTGTTGTGTTGTGTTGTGGTTTTTTTTTTTTTGTTTTTTTTTAAAGCACAACATTGCAAAAGCTTAATTTCCAATTACGTCCACACAGAAATTGAGAGACAGAGACAAAGACAGAGAGAGAGAGAGTTAGAGACAGAGGCAAACAGAGAAGCAGAGAGAGAGAGGAGAGAGAGAGAGAGAGAGAGAGACAGAGACAGAGACAGAGACAGAGACAGAGACAGAGATAGAAAGACAGACAGTTTTCAGTTGTTTCTTTTTTCAAAGAGAGAAAGAGACAGTCAGATAGACAGAGAGAGACAGAGACAGAGACAGACAGACAGACAGAGAGACAGATAGACTGAAAAAGAAATAGAGAGAGTGAAACAGAGACAGACAGACTGAGAGACAGACAGACTGAAGGACAGAGAGAGAGAGAGAGAGAGAGAGAGAGAGGGATAGATAGAGAGGGAGACAGAGACAGAGAGTTTCCCCAAACATTCAGACCACAATCAAAACACAGTTTGCCCAGGGAGAGACTCCAGCCAAGCAGAGCACTACCACCCCCCCCCCTCCCTAATAGACCCCCCTCCACCCCCCCCCCCCCAACACACAATCAGGAATTACGCTCTGCATGTTTCCACCTTGGCACGATAATATAAAATCTCCCTTTGGTTACGTAACGTCTGTTTGACACTGCCGTGTTTGTAGGTGTCTGGCCTCATATCAGGCAGGTTTAAAAAAAAAAAAAATTTGGCATGTATTGTTAGGGTCCACATTCCTAACAACATCTCAACATCGTTTCTCAATTGCCTTTCGAGTCAGTGGCCCGTGGACCAAACATAATCTGTCGCCGCATGCGTGGGCTTGTTGCTGGATGTTGGGAAGGGGACTGGGGGTGGGAGTGAGGGTGGTGGAGAGACAGACAGACAGAGACAAAGACAGAGAGACACACAGGCAGATACACAGACAGACAGACAGAGACAGATAGACAGAGAGATAGAGAGACTGACAGAGACAGAGACAGACAGACAGATAGACAGAGAGATAGAGAGAATGACAGAGACAGAGACAGAGACAGACAGACAGACAGATAGACAGAGAGATAGAGAGACTGACAGAGACAGAGACAGACAGACAGACAGACAGACAGACAGGGATAGAGACAGAGAGTCTACCAAAACATTCAGACCACAATCAAAACACAATCAGTTTGCCCAGGGAAAGTCTCGAGTGCTACCCCCCTCACCACCGACCCCTCCCCCCCCCCGACCCCTCCCCCCCCCAACAATCAGAATTTACAGCTCTGCATGTTTCCACTTGGCACGATAATTAAATCTCCCTCTTTGGTTACGTAACGCCTGTTTGACACTGCCGTGTTTGTAGGTGTCTGGCGTCATATCAGGCAGGTTTAAAAAAAAAAAATTTGGCATGTATTGTTAGGGTCCACATTCCTAACAACATCTCAACATCGTTTCTCAATTGCCTTTCGACTCAGTGGCCCGTGGACCAGACATAATCTGTCGCCGCATGCGTGGGCTTGTTGCTGGATGTTGGGAAGGGGACTGGGGGGTGGGGGTGGGGGTGGTGGAGAGACAGACAGACAGAGACAAAGACAGACAGGCAGATACACAGACAGACAGACAGAGACAGATAGACAGATAGAGAGACTGACAGAGACAGAGACAGACAGACAGACAGATAGACAGAGAGATAGAGAGACTGACAGAGACAGAGACAGAGAGACACAGAGGGGAAAGTTATTGAGAGCGATTAGGAAGAGAGACAGACAGACAGACAGACAGACAGAGAGTCTACCGAAACATTCAGACCACAATCAAAACACAATCAGTTTGCCCAGGGAAAGACTCCAGCACTACCCCCCTCCCCCCGACCCCTTCCACCCCCACACACAATCAGAATTTACAGCTCTGCATGTTTCCACTTGGCACGATAATTAAGTCTCCCCTCTTTGGTTACGTAACGTCTGTTTGACACTACCGTGTTTGTAGGTGTCTGGCGTCATATCATGCGGGGTTTGTTTTTTGTTTTTGTTTTTGTTTTTTGTTTGTTTGTTGTTGTTGTTGTTGTTTTTTTGGGGGGTGGGGGGGTGGGGGGGGGGGGGGGGGGGGGGGGTGGGTGGCGGGGCATGTATTGTTATGGTTCCACATTCCTAGCAACAACTCAACATCGTTTCTCAATTGCCTTTCGACTCAGTGGCCCGTGGGTCAGACATAATCTGTCGCCGCATGCATGGGCTTGTTGTTTGCTGCTGCACACATTTTATGTCCTTTTTTTTCTGGGAGTGTGCTGCATGTTGGGATGGGGGTGGGGAGAGAGGGAGAGAGAGAGAGAGAGAGGGAGAGAGAGAGACATACAGACAGACAGAGACAGACAGACGCAGAGGGGAAAGTTAGTGAGAGTGATTAGGAAGAGAGAGAGAGAGAGAGAGAGAGAGAGAGACAGACAGACAGACAGACAGACAGACAGACAAAGACAGAGAGTGTCCCCAAACACCCAGACCACAATCAAAACACAATCAGTTTGCCCAGGGAGAGACTCAAGCCAAGCTGAGCACTACTACCACCTCACCCCCCCCCCCCTGCCCCCCACCCCCCGCCCACCCACACACAATCAGGATTTACAGCTCTGCATGTTTCCACTTGGCACGATAATTAAATCTCCCCTCTTTGGTTATGTAACGCTGGTTTGACACTGCTGTGTTTGTAAGTGTCTGGGGTCATATCAGGCGGGTTTTTTTGTTGTTGTTTTTTTAGCATGTATTGTTATGGTTCCACATTCCTAACAACAGCTTAACATCGTTTCTCAATTGCCTTTCGACACAGTGGCCCGTGGGTCAGACATAATCTGTTGCCGCATGCATGGGCTTGTTGTTTGCTGCATGCTGCACACATTTTATGACCTTTTTTTCTGGGAGTGTGCTGCATGTTGGGATTGGAGGGGGGGGGGGGGGGGGGGGGGGAGGGAGACACACACACAAATGTGTGAAGAGAGGAAGAGAGAGTGACAGACAGACAGACAGACATAGAAAGGAAAGTTGGTGAGACTGGGAAGAGAGAGAGAGAGAGAGAGGGGGGGGGGGGGGGCAGAGAGAAAGAGGGGGAGAGAATGAATGTGCAAAGAGAGTAAGAGAGAGAAAGTGTCAGAGAGGGAGAGAGAGAGAGAGAGAGAGAGACAGAGAGAGAGAGAGACAGATAGACAGAAAGAGAAAGATAGAGAGACAGACAGACAGACAGAAAAGAGAGAAAGAGAGAGAGAGGGAAGGGAAGACAGACCAGTTAGGGTGTGGAGAAATATAAAAGGAAAGACGGAAAAAAAGCGGTGCGTGGGTGGGTGGGTGGCAGTGGTTGGATGGTAGTTATGGGTGGAGTGGGGTTGGGTGTGGTAGGAAGGAGGAGGAAGGGGGTAGGGGAGGAGAGGGGGGAGAGGGAAGCGTGTGATAACATACACTGAAAACACCGCAAACCCCACAACAACAACAACAACAACAACGACAACAGGCTGCTACAACAACAACAACAACAACAACAACAAAGTACAACAGTGACAGACACTAACTACGTATTGGACCAATCTCTCGGTCACACAGTGGTGACGTCAGGAGGAGGGGTTCCCCCCCCCCCCTCAACATTTTTTTTTTATTCAGAAAAATGTTTACAGATACAAAATTTATATACTTTGTGTATTAGAAGGCACATAGTAAAAAAAAGAAGACATATTAATAATGTTCTAAATACTGACAGGTACAGTCCACAACAACATAATGTATAGCAGAACAATACATATTCACTAACATTACAGATTACAGGATTACAGAATACTTTATCATCTCAACAAGAGAAATTCATTTGTGGTGTAAAACCCATAAACAATACACGGAAATCACAGTCATTCAACGTGTATACATGAAAGACATAAAATATTTAGATGGCAACCCATGCGTACAATAAATAATCACAGTAGATAACAACAACACAACAGAAACCTTTACAAGGTAACTTAGAGTAAATCATACGTACATCATCACAGCCATACATGTGCAACACAAAATCAGTTTAAAGAATATGCATAAAGTAGGCATGAAATAGCATACTAAAAGTAGACCTAAGACATAAAACAGTTTATAATAACAATGCAATGGCTTAATCCTGTTCTAACCATATGTATAGAGACCGTTTTTGCACAAATTTGTTATGTTTCATAGTTATGTTAAAAGCACACTTGTCTACCTCATAACTAAATTTGTTATGTTTCATAGTTATGTTAAAAGCACACTTGTCTACCTCATAACTATGCCTTCTAGAGATATTTTAAGAACGTTTGTAACGTTGGTTTATTTTTTGTTGATTCTACATTTGTGAACAGAGATATCTAGCTATCGATACAATATGTAAGAAACTTCCACGAGTTATTATTTTGTTATGTCCAAAAATCACCAGTGCATCATGAAGCTGAGTAGGTCTGTCACAATGTAAACACTTTGTCCAAAAAGGTTGTACATGATTTACACTCCCATAGATAATGTAGAATTGTATCTCTTTTTTATCCTTGCAGAAATTACACTTATTATTATCTGGGAGCACTCCCATCTTCATCAGCAACAGAATTTGTCACAAGAATTCAATAATCAATTTTCATCTGGAACCCTTTAAATCTGATTAAAAAAAAAAAAATTGTATCGAAGGATGAGGTATTGTTTAATGTACAGTCACACAGTCTGGTAACTGTAGACAGTTGGTTCTTCAAGTATTGGTTTTCTCTTTTTGAATGCTGTCCGTCAAAAGGTAGTTGATTGAGTGGGGGTGGGGAGGTGGGGAGGTAGGAGTGGGGGGTGGGGGGGGGGGAGTGCGGGTTGAATGACGAACTGACTGAGGCCATTGGGGCGAAGTAAGAACAGGCAAAAACGACCTGCTCTGTCTGTCTGTCTGTCCAATTGCTTCACCTGGCTTTGTTCACACAGTGACAAGAGCTTCAAGCGGAACACAGAGCAAGTCCCTTCACAAACACACACACACACACGCTGAATACGAAGGAGAACTTTCAAGGCAATCAGTACGGAGAAAGAAGTTGAATCTCCTACTTGACAAACACACCGGAACAAAAAGTCTGTGGACACACACACAAACGCACACACACACAGACGCACGCACACACACACATACACACACACGCACACACACGCACACGCACACATACACACACGCACACACACGCACACACACACACACACACAAACACGCGCGCACACACACACACACACACACACACACACACACACACACACACACACACACACAAGCACACACACACACACACACACGGACACACACACACACACTTGGAAAAAAACACACACAAAAAAACCCACAAACCACAAAGACACTGAGAGACAGACTCACATGACAGCGAGACACGGAAAGATAAGATAAGAAGATAAGAACTTTATTATCTCCAACTGGAGAATTTTGGTCAGGTGCATTATCACAACATAGACAAGTAAACAACATGGGGACCATAACTGTAAAAGCCAACAACAGCCCCTACAAATATTACGAAGATACAAATGTAAAAAAAAATATCACATACATCGTTTCATACATACATCCACACACTGCAGGTAATAACTAGTATTCTTAATGTAAAAACAGAAAGAATTAAGAAACATTATTTGAATATAAGTTTGACAGCAGGAAAATCAAACTGAGCGTCTAGTCATTCCGATAGTGGACGGTATAAACCAAGGGCGTGTCACCAACCCTCGTCAGGCACCCCCAATCAGCGGGCCATTAAAACCCCATCACACGGTCCCTGACAAGCAGTACCACTCAACAGAAAGGGGTCACACACACCCCCTCCTCTCCCCTGCTCCCCCGCTCACCCCCACCTCACTCCCCCCCCCCACTCCCAAAACCCACCCCAACAAGCTGTCAAAGGGAGGCAAGTCATATAGTTCCGCTTGACACCTGCTCAAAAGAGATTGTACAGTCCGTAGGTAAATGATTCTATGCCTTAAAAAAAAAAAAAAAAAAAAAAAAAAAAAAATCAAAACAACCAAAACAACAACCACTATTTCCAGCGAGGTAACACAAGAAATGTGGCTGAATGGTTAAGACGCTTAACTGCCGGACACAGTGTCCGCCAGGGTCTGTGTTCGAATCCTGGTCACCGTTCGCCTTTTTGACTCACTTGTGTAAACAAAGTGAGTCTATGTTTTAACCCGGTGTTCGGTTGTCTGTGTGTGTGTATGTGTGTCTGTGTGTCTGTGTGTCCGTGTGTCCGTGGTAAACTTTAACATTGACATTTTCTCTGCAAATACTTTGTCAGTTGACACCAAATTAGGCATAAAAATAGGAAAAATTCAGTTCTTTCCAGTCATCTTGTTTAAAACAATATTGCACCTCTGGGATGGGCACAAAAAAAAAAAAAAAAAAAAAAAAAAAGAAGCCTAATTATATGCAAACTGCATTTACTGTTATATTTATATTTTTTGTATTCTCTAAACTTGGCACTTTGATCTGATATTCTGACCCAACAACAAGAGCAGTCATTATTATCCTTTTTTGTTCAGACAGGAACTTCTTTTGCTAAGCATGGAAGTTTTATTTATTTCGCAAACGTTTTGGTGCAGAGAGTAAAAAAGGGAAATTACTCTGTAATTAATGCTAGGGGACTTAATTCGCTTTAAACGATCTTTCTCATCTTAAACATTACATTTTGAAATTATACACATTACATAAAAAGCTTGGATTTTTTTCCCCAGTGTATCACAAGTGAGCTTGAAGGCCTTGCCTCTCTTGTTCTTCTCAAGTTTGACGGCAGGAAAATCCAACTGAGCGTCTAGTCATCCCGATGTGGACGGTATAGACCTGAGGCCCTGTGTGTCAGCCACGCCGCTTGGCGCACTGTGAACAGAGTCAGTGACAACAGAAGTGTTTGTCCTCGGGGCAATAATCTGAAATAGAATTCCACCCTGATTGGTACACACACACAGACACACATATATATATATGCACAGACACACACACACACACACACACACACACACACACATATATATATATATATATATATATATATATATATATACACATGCACACACACACACATATCTATATATATCTACACACACACACACACATACGCATATATATATATATTATATATATATATATATATGTGTGTGTATGTATGTATACACACACACACACACACACACATATATATATATATATATATATATATATATATATATCTACATGCACACACACACACACACACACACACACACACACACACACATATATATATATATTTATATATACATACGCTCGCGCGCGCACACACACACACACAATTACACACACACACACACACACACACACACACACACACACACATATATATATATATATATATATGAATGAATGCATGCACTCAAGGCCTGACTAGCATGCTTAGTCATGCTGCTGGCCAAGCAGATGCCTAGCAGATGTGCTGTAGCGTATATGGGTTTGTCCAAAGGTAGTGACGTCTCTGTGAGAAACTGAACCTGAAACTACTAACCGCCCCACTCCCAGCCCCCCACTTCACCACACCCACCCCACTGTGTGATCATCGCTGGGTGCAAAACGGTATTTCTTGAAGCTGTTTTGAGTCTTTCGGGGTTATTTGAGTGATTTGCATGTACACATCTTGTGGTGAGAAATTCAGTTTTCGCGCTGACCTAGTGCCAGAACGGAAGGTGTCCACACACACACACACACACACACACTCACAAATGCGGACGTGTGACGCATATTCCTGCGTCGTACTATGTGACGAAATATGTGTCTTTTCTATGGACTTGCAATGGTCTACGATTTGAATACACAGCGACGGGAACAATAGCCGAATGGTTAAAGCGTTAGACTTTCAATCTGAGGGTCCCGGGTTCGAATCTCGGTAACAGCGCCTGGTGGGTAAAGGGGTGGAGATTTTTCCGATCTCCCAGGTCAACATATGTGCAGACCTGCTAGTGCCTGAACCCCCTTCGCGTGTATACGGCAAGCAGAAGATCAGATACGCACGTTAAAGATCCTGTAATCCATGTCAGCGTTCGGTGGGTTATGGAAACAAGAACATACCCAGCATGCACACCCCCGAAAGCGGAGTATGGCTGCTTATATGGCGGGGTAAAAACGGTCATACACGTAAAAGCCCACTCGTGTACACACGAGTGAACGTGAGAGTTGCAGCCCACGAACGAAGAAGAAGAAGAAGAAAAGAAGGATACACGGCAGCAGCAACAACAACAAAACAACACACACATCCAGAGAGCATTAGAATACTGACGGCGTATCGGTTCATTCATTCATTTAATTCATTTTGCCTATCGCTCCTGGTGGAGCATAGGCCATCGACGACCCCTCGCCTTCGCACTCTGTTCTGGGCTGTTCTGGCCATTCCAGTCCAGTTGGTCCCTTGCTGCTTCAGCTCTGCCTCGGTAACTCGCCTCCAGCTGTTGCGAGGCCGGCCTCTCTTCCTCTTTCCCTGCGGGTTCCAGGTCAGGGCTTGGCGTGTGATGCTGGACGCTGGCTTCCTGAGGGTGTGTCCGATCCAGCCCCACTACCTCCGCAGTATCTGCTTGGCCACTGGTTCCTGTCCCGCTCGCTCCCACAGATGTATCGGTTCATAACGTGATTTAAAACTGTCAGACTTTTCACACTGAAAATAAAAACATCTTCTCCAGCGAGTTCACACCATACTCCTCTCACCCCCCCCTTCCCCCTTCAGACTTAATCCCCATCCATCCACTGCCGTTCAGTCAATTCGCGCGTCTACTAACCCCTCCCCACCCCTCCACCTGCCCCACACGTGCTTCCTTCCCGATGGGGTGTTGTTTCGACCGTGTGGGCGTGTGCTGTCAAGTCGCCTGTCCAGTAGTCCTGGTGGCAGTGGACCCGGTCACTCAGTTATCAGCCCATCAGGTCTGTCCGAGGCACTGCTTCATCCACACGTCTCCTCAACAACCACCACCTCGACAGGGCCAGACAGTTTAAACTCGCTATAAGCTTAATTAAGCGAGAAGAGAACGGAGCATCATGTTTCATTATCTATGCCTGTCTTTAACGTCTGTCTCTCAGTATATGAATTATATCAATTAAAGCAGAATATTCTTTATTTCTCTCTTTCCTTTATCAGCGTTTTAGGCAAAACAGGTATGATTAGTTCTTTTTGCTTGGGTCCTACAAAACTGATAATAATCTATCCACAAACGAAACCCGAACACCTATTTTAAACAAAGGCACGAACTGTAAAAATAATGCGTTTCACAGTGTGGGTCATGCAATGCAGTTTCAATTAAAAGAAAAAAAAAACCCACGAAATAAATGCTTCCGCTTGATACACCCAGACGGGTTGTAAATCTGAGGGATGAGTTCAGAACACCTCAGTTTTAACTCTTTCCATACGAACGGCGAAAGAGACGACGTTAACAGCGTTTCACCCCAATTACCATCATCAAAATATTGCAAGCGGAAGGCTCTTATACTGAAAACGTGAATGTTGACAAAGAATACCACAATTCTGACGACGGAAGCTAAAGGTTGGGTCATTGAGACACCCACTGGACATCCGAGGGGTCTGTGTAGAGGAGAAGAGAGGACTGGCCGTACTGAGTGAGTTAACGACCTATTGACTGACGCCCTTTGGGTCAAATTGTTCGGGGACGTAAGTCCTAAAGTGGATGAACTGAGACATCTCATACAATTTCACTCTAATACCCCAGACCACGGGCATGGATCTACTGAAGCGCCCCACAAAGTAGATTGCAATTACAGTGACTGTTGAAGCTGCTGGGCCTTAGCAGGAGGGGTCAATAGCCCCAAGAGGGGGGGGGGGGGGTTACAGAATAACTGGACTGTCCAGCGAGCAACCTGACACGCTCTGCTAATGTGACCACCCTGGACTTAATGACACCTACTCGTGTCACCTTCAGGCGTGGTGGCTAACACACGCAGCAAACACCGCTGACACTGTTACCGTCTGGCGTCTCTTCCCCAACAGGCTGTCGGCAGCTAGGAGACACAGTTTTGGGGGGAAGACAGACAAACAGACAGACAGACTAGAAAATAAGAAAACATAATTATATTTCCTCGGACAAAGAAAATTCTGTGACTGAAAATGAGTCTATTCCTTTTGATTAGTTGATTGATTCATCATTATCATCATCATAATCGTCGTCGTCGTTATCATCATCATCACCGCCATCATTAGCAACAGCAACAGCACAGAACATGTGTGAGATACAGACATATAGATAGACAAACACAGACATATATCGACAGACAGACAGAGCGAGAGAGAGAGAGAGAGAGAGAGAGAGAGAGAGAGAGAGAGAGAGAGAGAGAGAGAGAGAGAGCCAGCCAGCCAGACAGACA
>NC_134879.1:53676038-53726038 GCF_041734735.1 Babylonia areolata | reverse complement strand
CTGCTCGTCTTTTCACTGTTAGCCGCGCGAAATTTGGCCAAGCAGAGCAAACCAATAGGCCTAGTTTGCATCAGTTTGACATGGTAAGTATATGTAACACCAAACATGGAGTATAATACAAACTCCTCCTTTTTGTTTGGCCGCTAGTTATGGAATAAGGTGGGCCATGCCTGCCTTCAGTGGAGGCAGAGGTCTTGAGATCGGTTTGTACAAGATCGTCTTCCAAGCCGAGCGCTAAGCACAGCGGACATGGATCCACTGCCCCGATAGAAAGACTATATTATACATAAAAAAATTGCCCTGTGGGTTGGGCACTGATAGAATAGACCCAGTGCCCTGCCATGCATGTCGTAAGAGGCGACTAAGGCAGGACCACCTCGCCCAGAGGATAAAGGGGCTTGCGTAGGGTTAACTACCCTGCCTGTAAAAAAAAGACCAGTTACAGAAGCATCGACGACAAAGAACCAAAACATTCACCTGGGCAAAAAAGGGTCTCCATCCCGGAGACTTATGGGAATGGCCAGAACAGCCCAGAACAGAGTGTGATGGCGAGGGGTCGTCGATGGCCTATGCTCCACCAGGAGCGATGGGCAAAATGAATGAAATGAATACATTAAAAAAGACCTTCAGCCTCAACACATACAGGTCAGTGTCAATACAAAGCCACACCCAGGCTTGTCTGTCACCGTCCCGGCACCAGCTGTCCACGGTGAGCTGTCAGTGTCAGGCTGCCATGAAGCCACTGGACGGCAAGAGGCCCTGCACTGCCACAGAGTCTCTGATTGTGGTCAGTGGCGCTTGGTCCACGTCAGTATATGCACGATACCACCTTCACAATACCTTGCTTTCGACAGAAATTGCTTAGTCGCGGAACCACACTGAGTCAGCGCTCCCTCTGGTGTTGAGACCATGACTATATTCTTCCAGTGATAGTCCCTTGTACCTGCCGATATTAAAGACTTTGAGACCCCCGAAAGCGGAATATGGCTGCTGACATGGCGGGGTAAAAACGGTCATACACGTAAAAGCCCACTCGTGTACAATGTATTCGAATGAACGTGGGAGTTGCAGCCCACGAATGCAGATGAAGAAGACTTTGACATGACAACAACACCAATAACAACATCATCATTAACAGCAACAACAACAACAACTAATCGCAGGCTCGGAAGCGGAGAAGAAAACGAAACCAATTTCATCATGTAAACAAGGCCATGAAGAAAATGACCTTGATGATGACAAACGCCATGGAGTGTCGGTTCGAGACAACGTGACATGCTAAAATCAGACTCGAGAAATTCACACACTTGTATTGCTGGACACGAAATACTAGAAACACTTTCACAACAATCCGTGAATGAATGATACTCAACCTCCTGTCTCTGAATCTCTAAGTACTGACACTCGCGAGACTTTGGTGTCCATCTGACGAACGAGATGAAGAGGAAGTACCAAATCAGTGTTCCAGAACGATATTGATGCCTGTCATAGAGTCAGACCCCCCCCCCCCCCCCACCCCCTGCCCCCCACATCCTAAGTATCAGCCGTTAACGCTAAACACTAAGTCACCGTGACTGGTGTTGGTATTTTTACCTACATGATTACCATTAACTTTTTTTTTTTTTTGACAAATCGTTGATCAAGTCATAAAATTGTATGCACAAACTTTTCACTTTAGAACAACACATTGTTTGTTTGTTTTGGTTTTGGGGGGTTACCGTTACGCAAAAGTCGCCATGCATTTCTACTTATCATTGCTTAAATATGCGTAAATTGGAGTTTACATGATATTACGAAAGTGGAATTTTTTTTCAACATAATATCTTCAGATTTATAGTCATATATTCATATTTTTCAACTATGGATGCGTGTATGCATAAAAGTGTGCATAAGTGCATGTATACGTGCCTGTGCATGTTTGTGTATGTATGTATGTATGTATGTATCATGTATGTGTGCGTCTAATTATTGTGGTATGGTGATTATTATTATTTTTTTAAAATCAGGCTTGCTTTGATTCTGCTGTGTAGTTGCATGCAATATTTTACTGTTCTGCTTGTAACCTGTACGTATCATAGAGTTCACTAACTTCACTCTACGATAAAGTGAAACTGATCCCGATTCTAGTATTTGATGAACAAAAGCTCATATATAGAATAGAATAGAATAGAATGGATTTTATTGTCACGAAACCGTAAGGTTTATAAGACACAAGTGCAATGGTAAATAAATGAATGAATGAATGAAAAACACACAATTAATCAATCAGTTAATGCAGTAAATTGCAGTAGCATTCATAAACAAATTTTCCTAATCTTGTTTGTATATATTCATCATCTGTTAGCATCACCTGACTGGGAATATTTCCTGTGTTATTCGAATTTTGAATATCTTTTAAAAATTGTTGCCTTAAGGCTTTATATTTAATACAATAATCAAGAAGATGGATTTCGTCTTCCAGGATGTTACACTTGTTGCACAATCTGTCTTCTTATGGAATATTTAAATATTTAAATATCTACCTTCTATCTATATATATATGATGGTATGGGAACTGTGTAGGAAGGGAGAGGACACAATGAAGTCTTTCAGGTGATAACACCGCCTGTTGATTCTGTCTGTCTCCGGCCATAGCTATGGAAAACATGACCCCCGGCCCGGGGAAAGAAAACACGGGACTGGGAGTTTTGAGGACCACCCGCCTTGAATTGTTAACTCTTTGTCGACGTGAGTTTCTGGTGTTTCCATCAGCCCCCAACTGCTGGCTGTTTAATACTTCGTTCCCTTTACTCCTCACAGACCCTGACTCATTTGATTGGCAGAGGGAGAGGCCGGGTGAAGGTGGGGGTGGGGAGGGGGAGGGGGTGCGGGGGGGGGGTGGGGGGGTGTGATGAGGAAGGGTGGTGGGGGTGAGGAGGTGGAGGGAGGAAGGTAGTGACGCGAGGTGAGTAAGGGGCCAGACGTGGCCAGAACTGGCAGTCCACGGACGTTAAGTGTTTTCAGCCTTCACCCTCCCCTTCCCGGCACGCCCCCCCCCCCGCCCCTCCCCCTCTCTCTCTCCTTTCTTCTCCCCCCATACCCCCCCCCCCCCCCCCCCCCCCCCCCCCCCCGCTCCGCGTCTGGCCACGAGAGATAAGTCTTCCACTAATTAGTTACATCTAATTGCATCCCTCCTTCCTCACTCCTGCCTCTTTACTACCCCCACACCATCTTCTTTCTCCTCCTAGGCCATACATTACCTCTGCCCCTTATTTTCCCTTCTTTCTCCACTCCCCCCCCCCCCCCCAGTTCCCCCTTCCCCCCTTCAGTTTTTGTGAAAGTTTGCTTCAGCTATCTTTGTGGGTTTGTTTGTTTTTTGTGTTTTTTTTTGTGTGTTTTTTTTTTTGGTGGGGGAGGGGGCGTTCTTGTTGCTTTCGTTGTTGTTTTTGTTTTTGGCGATAATTGGTTGAGAATGCAGAAGTTGTTTCTGACGTTCCTTCTTTATTTCCTAGTCGATATGTGTCTGGACCACTGAGATGTATTTAAAATCAATGGCCAGTTGTGCCCTAGGATCACAGCGACAGCAGGGAGACGGTGATGGAAGGGAGAGAGACAGGGTGGGGGTGGGCATGGGGGGGGGGAGGGGGGGAGGAGGAGACATTGGGGTGTGGTAGGATGGATCCATCATCTATAATTGCGAGTGACTCTGTCATTTGAGTTCAAACGAGTTGGAGTAAATAAAACCATTTGTCAATGGTGATGCTTTTTTATTTGTTTGCTTGTTTGGTTTTGCTTGGACACCACCATCATCACCGCTCTGTCTCTATGATACAAATACACACACATGCACATGCACATGAAAAACGCGCGCGCGCGCTCACACTCACACACACACTCACACACCCACACACACTCACACACATACACACTCACACACACACACACACACAGAGACACACACACACAAACACACACACACACACACTCACGCACACACTCACACAGATCCCTTACTCTTCTCTCTTTCTCTCCTTTCCCCAAAACAGTATATTTCTCCTGGGTTTTCCAACCAACCCCAAGGTCTTCAGATGATCCGATTTCACAGCAGAGACCATCCCGGCTGTCAGAGATAAAGGATAAGGGCTTTCTCTGATAAACTGGTGGCTTTGATCACTGCTGTGCATGGTGGACAGCTGTGGGTTTTGGAGGCCAGTGTTCAGTCAACTCTTGTCTCAGCTTCTGTTTGCTTTTGTATACATCATTGACAACCATTGGGCTTCAAAAAGAAAACAAAAATAAAAAAAATAAAAATGAATACTGGTGTGTAGGCGCGTCTGTCTTTGCATAAGAAACTTGGTATATCCTTTACACACACACACACACACACACACACACACACACACACACACACACACACACAAGTTGTGACCTTACACGAATTACCGTAACGCAAAGATTTGTTTGCTTCTGCTCAGAACAAATGCTGACCCACCGAAGGCTATTCTGTACTTCACGAACAACACCTTCATCATAGTTGTCTCACGGGAACCGATGGTGATAATACGTTGTGCCATCATCAGCTGAAATCATCAGTCGACATGAACGTGGCTCCAGAGTCCAAAGTCCGAAGCTTCAGGTCGGGCATGGGACGGACACCAGCAGGCAGGGTAGAGGAAGACGCAGCTCTGTGTCACTGATCTCGGGCAGCCCCAAGGTCCTGGCAGTGGTCTCCCTCAAATGTCATCACTGCAAGTCTTAGTTGATGCACACTAATTGCTTCGATCAGCATCAGCAGTGTCAAGATGCCCGGGCACACATTAAAGCAAGGTAATTGCCAAGGCATGAACATCACAGAACACAAAAACCATTACAGTGCGAGACTAAACCCGCAGGTGTCCGTGTCTTAACTACTTCCTTGCCTTGGGTTCCTTAACGTGCAAATGGTGATTATGTATATTCTTGGTGTGTGATATCACCCGAAAGACCATTACCCAGTTCAAAGTCTGATGGAGGTGGTGGATGAAAAAAAATCTTAGCCCCGCCCTGGATGGATAAATCGCTTGTTATGTAGGCTGGAATCCTCTTGGAAAGTCCGCCTAGTTTGCAATGTTAGCACTGTGCAGCGAGGAATATATGTGGGTTTTAGGTTGTCGCCCCATCTGTTTCAAATAATTACCACGAAGAAAACGGTCCATGCACATGTTTCCTAAGGTCCAGATTGAAAACACTCCAATTTAGGAATTAATTAATTGCTCCATTAAGGCTTCAAAGAGCGAAGTAATTAGTACAAGCCAGCAAAGCTGTCCGTCGTTTCTGGTACATGTCACTTTGTTGCGGACACGTGAAGGTAAGCTCGAGGGCTGTGGGGTGTGGTTTGAAATCTTAAGACTGACAGCTGCGGGTTCCAACTCTCAATGAAGCGGTTCTGAGTTTTGTGTTGTTCGTGTTCGTATTGGGTATACATTAGATCAGTGTTTGTTTGGGAAAATAAAAATCTTGTGTTACGCTGTGTTAGGCGAAAAACAACAACAACAACAACAAACAAACAAACAAACAAAAAAACCCCAACCACCTTGCATTACGCTGATGCCTGTCGTGTTAGGTTACAGCTTATAACGTACCTATTATAATTACCCCCCTTCATTCTGGGGAAAAGCACGTGAAATCATTTTGATACTTTGAAACACAGACGCTCTGCTGGAAGTGCTGTATAAACCAATAAGTCTCTGCTAGAACTGTGAGGAGTTTACTTTGGTTATAAAGTGTGCAAGTATCATTGATGCCCAGGGTCTCTACTAGACCTGTAAGGAATTTACTTTGGTTGTAAAATGTGCAGGTGTTATTGATTCCAGGGATATAATATAACGAAATACCAATTCGTTTAAAGTTTACTTGAAGTTTACAATTTACACACACACACACACGCACGCACACGCACACACACACACACACACACACACAGAGAGAGAGAGAGAGAGAGAGAGAGAGAATATATATAATTATACATACACACACGCAGATATATATATATATATATATATATATATATATATATATATATATACACACCCAGATTCTCACGCACATACAGACAGACAGATACGTGATGATTCGCCTCACCTGTACCCCAGTATTAATCTTTTTCTTTTTTTTCTTTTATTCCCCCTTTTTTTTGAAGGCCCATGGTTGTGAAGGCAAATATAATCTGAGACAAGAGTTGACTGAACACTGGCCTCCAAAACCCACAGCTGTCCACCATGCACAGCAGTGATCAAAGCCACCAGTTTATCAGAGAAAGCCCTTATCCTTTATCTCTGACAGCCGGGATGGTCTCTGCTGTGAAATCGGATCATCTGAAGACCTTGGGGTTGGTTGGAAAACCCAGGAGAAATATACTGGGTTTGTGTGTGTGTGTGTGTGTGTGTGTGTGTGTGTGTGTGTGTGTGTGTGTGTGTGTGTGTGTGTGTGTGTGTGTGTGTGAGGTGATGGAAATTATGGTGATGGTGATGGTCCAAACAAAGAAAAAAAACACATAAAAAACCCTTAGGAATTGGCTTGATTTTTGTCAAACTCGCATGAACTCAAATGACACAATTAACAACGAAGATCGACCTCCTCTACCCCCCCCCCCCCCCAATAGCTGACTACGCCTCCCCCCACCCCCACCCCCATCCATTTACTCTATTCCCCACACCCCTCTTTATGCTGCTACTGTGGCCCCCGCGCTACAGACCATAGACCTGAAAATTAAGGCATCTCAGTGGAACAGACAGACACGGACAGAAAAGAAAGTGGGAACGAAAACAACAGCTTTAGCATTATTGTCGCCAAAAACATCAACAACAGCGGCAACAACAACAAAACACCATAAAAAGCAATAACAACAATAAACGAAAACGACAACAAAAAAAGCAAGCGAAGCAAACTTTCACGAAAACTGAAGGGGGAAAAGGGGAACTGGAAGCAAAAAGGAGAGAACAGAAGGACAGAAATAATGTATGGCCTACAAGGAGTAAGAAGATGGTGTGTGTGTGTGTGGGGGGGGGGGCGTGGGGGGGGGCTGGGGGGGTGGAGGAGGGGGGGGGGGCGGTAGTAAGGAGGCAGGAGTGAGGAAGGAGGGTTGCAATTAGACGTAACTAATTAGTAGAAGACTAATCTCTCGTGGCCAGGTCCAGAGGAGAAGAGAGAGAGAGAGAGAGAGAGGGGGGGGGGGGGAGAGATGGGAGGGTGAGGGTGGAGGAGGGTGTAGGCTGATAACACTCAGCGTCAGAGCGCTGCCAGTTGCGGTCATGTCTGGTCCTTCACTCACCTCGCGTCACAACATTCCTCTCTCCACCTCTTCCCCCCAGCCCCGGCCTTCCCCCTCCTCTTTATCCCCTCTCTCCTCAGCACCTTCCTCTGCCAATCAAATGATATCAGTGTCTGTAAGAAGAAAGGGAACGAAGTATCAAACTCCCAGCAGTGTGGTGGGGACTGATGGAAACGCCATAATTATTGCTCACGTCGGCAAAAAGTTAACAATTCGAGGCGGGTGGTCCTCAAAATTCCCAGTCCCTGTATTTTGTTTCCCGGGAAGTATATATTGTTTTCCACAGCAATGGAGACAGACGGAAAGACGAAGCGCTACCTCTTAAAGCTATCTAGAATCAACAGATGTTATTGTCACTGGAAATAATATGCCCTTGTTCCCTTCCCTTCACACACAGTTCCCATACCACACACACGATCATCTTGCTTCTTTCAGACAACGATTGACAATAATGGTCAGTTTGCTCATGGTAAATACTGAGAACGATCTAAAATGCATGGGAAGTGTATCAATCAGAATTATTTTCACTGCAGATACTCAGTGTTTTAATGAAACAGAAGCTCTTGTGGCGTGAGGGACACATATTTGGATTGACTGCAGAGAGGGTGTGATAGATCCCAGTGACGTGCTCACGACAGTCCGTTTTTCATTTATGATTATGGTCTCCCTGCACCTATTTCGCCATTTTCATGTCACTGGGTTTTTTTTTTTTTTGTTTTTTTTGTTTTGTTTTGCTTTTTTTGTTTGTTTGTTTTTGTTGTTTTTTGCTCTTTATTTAGTGTTTAGATATCACACACACAGACACAGACACACAGACACACACACACACACACACACACACACACACCTAATGAATACATAAATAAATAAATCCAGACAATACGGCTTTATTCAGTCTATTATAGAATATCATATATCATCCAGTGAGCTCTTCAGGCTTGCGGGGTGGTGTACACTTTTTGTTTTTGGAATTTACATTATTATGGGACCGGTCAAAAATTACGCAAGATACGACTTTATGTATTTCACTACCGAAATACAGTGGGGCCTAGAAAGAGCTGTCTCTTCCTTTGTCTCTTTGTCTTCTTCGCCAACTGTCACACCATGAAGGCCTTACTTTTTTTTTTAAAAAGAGTCTTTCCTCGAGCTTTTCACACCCAATTTCTCCGCCCCCCCCCCTTTTTTTTTTTTTTTTTTTTTTTTTTTTAGCGTTTTATATCCAGGTACAGTTTGACTGATCCCTATAGAATAGTATTTTCGTTCTTTTTATTTTGTTACAACACCTTTAAGAAGACGTTTTTATTCACCCACAACATTTGCAACACTAACCTATGAGTACAGCTTTGATATTACTTACTTTACTCATTGACCTGAATGGCAAACCCCGTGTGATTATAATTACTTGGTTATTGTAACTGCTTAACACACATAACTTTACGGTGCGTACTGACGTGTGTGAGATGTCTGCATATTCATATGTGTTTTTATACCACTGACATTCCAATTTGTTACGTTTTGGAGATGATGAAGTGTTCTGTAGTCTGTAATGGTACATGCATGCGCGGGTGTGCAGTTTCAAGTACACGAAAGTTCAGGTCATTCGTGTTCACACGTTGAAATATTCCGTATACGTAGGTTGGAGAAACTTACACACACACACACACACACACACACACACACACACACACACACACACACACACACACACACACATATATATATATATATATATTCAGACACACATACCCACACGCACATACCCCCCATCCACACACACACACACACACACACACACACACACACACACACACACACACGCACACACACACACATATTTCAGACTCTAAATGCCTCTATGAGAACGAATATTCTGAATCATAACCAAAATTATGACGAAGCAAATGACAGATCGAGACCCAGAGAAGCAATATAACGATTCATTGATGGCGCTTACGAAAAGAGAGGCATCTGCGGAGCAATAAAATATCTAAAGGAAGGAAGCGACATCTTTTCCTCTCCGCCAAGAGGGGAAACTGAAGAAATGAACAACGAAGACACAAGCAAAAATACGTCCCCCTCCCCCTCCCCTTCCCCCTGGCGTCTTCCCTTCTTGCCACCCTGAAAAAAAAAAAAAAAAAAAAAAAAAAGCAGAAGAAGAAGAAGAAAACAAAAGTAGTTGATGGTAACATTTCCCTGCAACGGAAGCAGAAGTTGAGTAGCAGTGTGAGGGCATGCGCACTGTGTCGGAACAAGATGGCAGCGGTGATAATGTCGCCCGTCGTTGGCGTCTCTTCTCCCCTTTTTCTCGCTTCTCTCCCTTCAGGCTTTGTGCTACTAACATCACGTCTTTCGCTTCCCTTGTTCTTCAGCAGGCCTTGCTCCTTCCTTCCTTACTTACTCTTCGCTTTATTTCCGTGCTCTGGTTACGTTGATTTGTTGTTGTTGTTGTTGTGAGGGCGGTGTGTGTGTGTGTGTGTGTGTGTGTGTGTGTGTGTGGAGGGGTTGGTGGGTGGGTGGACGGGGTTTGGGGTTCGGGGGGTGCATGTTGGGTGTTTAGTAATAATCTTTCATGTGTGGCTACTTTGTATTGTGTGCAGCTTGGATGTTTGGCTCGGGGGTTGGATGGATGGGTATGGGGGCATGGGGTGGGGGGGGGGGGGGGGGGGGGGGAGGGGTGTCTGGACTGTTTGTGTGGTGGTATGGTGTGCTGTGTGTTGCGTCTGTGTGGGATGTCCACGACTTTCTTTCCCTTACTCTGTCTCAGTGTCTCTTCCCCCCGTCTCTCTCTCTCTTACAAAGTGTGTGTGTGTGTGTGGAAGGAAGGAATTTTTGTTTAATGTCCCGTCACACATATCGGTGATTGAAGACATTTTGTAAAAGTATTTATGAATACATCTGAGTATTATCTGTTAGAAGGGGTGGGAGATGTGGATGAATGGAGGGTTTGGGGAAACTGGGCAAATGAGGGTAAAAATGTGGGTGAAATTTGAAAGAAAAACAAAACAAACAAACAAACAAAAAAAACCCTCTAAATACAGTTACAGGAAATTACTTAAAGGACTTCGTAAAAGAGAAGTCGTTAAACTGACAAGCGAAACAACTGATAATGAATGCAAAAAGTCAAAAACATCAACGTTCTCAGTCACTTGTGAAGACACACTTTCGTGTACAAAAGGCTTCATCAAGCTACAGTGAAAAATTATATGCTCAATTGTCAGGTTATTAAAGCATATACACTTGACATTAGAACAATACTTGGTCCGTAATGAATTTGATAATAGTCTGAGAGCTAAGCTCAGAATTGGTCTGCGAATCGGACCAAAGTCTGAGAGAGTCAACTGACGAGGTTTTAGACTTGAATTCAAGCACCTATAAAAGTCTCTTTCTAGTATATTGCTTATTTCCTTGTATGACAATGGGCAATATACTTTTATACTATCTATATGATTTTTTGCTCCCCTTTTTGCTGCCCTATCTGCTTGGTCGTTATAACGAAATCCAGTGTGGGATGGTATCCAACAAAAATCAACATTTGTACCCTTCACAAATAGGGAGTGCAATAAATACCTAATTTCAAAAAATAAATCTTCTCTTTGATTATTCTCAAAAAGGAGCAAACCTTTTAAGACAGATTGAGAATCAACACAAAATAGGATATTACTTATTATGATTGGTATATCAACAAGATGATTTAAAGCCATAAGGATGGCCACCAATTCAGCTGTAAAAATTGAATGTCCCTTACCTAAATAATATGATTTTTCTGTTTTTAGGTCAGGAATGACAAAAGCAGATCCTGCACTGCTATCATCCAGGACCGAGCCATCAGTGTAAACTTTTAAATGATAATCAAAATTTTCTTCTAATTCAATTCTGACAGATGCTGCTATTATATGTGGAGATTCTCCTTTTGTTGTGTCAGAAGCACATATGTTGACGTTTGCTTTTGTTAACTCCCAGGGAGGGACAGGTGGCACCAGAACACGAGGTGCCATATCATGCAAATCAATGTCTGAAGAATTTAAAATATCTGACACATATGTGCGAATGGTTTGTAGATTTGAATTATTTTGTGCATTTTTTTTTGTGTGTGTGTGTGTGTGTGTGTGTGTGTGTGTGTGTGTGTGTGTGTGTGTGTGTGAGTGAGTGTGTGTGAGTGAGTGTGTGTGTGTGTGTGTGTGTGTGTGTGTGTGTGTGTGTGCAAAGGTTCATGCGTGTTTAGTACATGTGTATAACAATTATTTGCGCATTGTTAGTTTGAGGAGTTGAGACAATGAAGACACTCATCACAGCCCTGTGATGATTGATGGGGAGGACATGGGACCACCGATGTCCAGGTCACATCATCTATCCGGAATACCAATGGACCGTTTAGCTTTCGGATGAGACGATAAACCGAGGTCCCGTGTGCAGCATGCACTTAGCGCACGTAAAAGAACCCACGGCAACAAAAGGGTTGTTCCTGGCAAAATTCTGTAGTAAAATCCACTGCGATAGGAAAAACAAATAAAACTGCAGGCAGGAAAAAATACAAAAAAATGGGTGGCGCTGTAGTGTAGCGACGCGCTCTCCCTGGGGAGAGCAGCCCGAATTTCACACAGAGAAATCTGTTGTGATAAAAAGAAATACAAATACAGATATTTTTTACTTAAAACAGTTGTTGACTGCCTGCTGGTTTGTTAAAATCTTATTGTTTTTGTTTGTTTTAAGCGATTTACGCACGTTTACGTTAACTGACCTTTTGATCCAGTGTATCAGACTTATTTCTGATGATGCTGAACGACTCTGAATTTAATATCTGTCCTAACGCACATACAGTTGAAAACAACGATGAAAGAGAATAAGCCGTCAGCATCTTCATCGCATGTAACAAAATATTAAAACTTTTGTATTTCACTGTATATTTTTTGTCGCAACAAATTTCTCTGTGTGACGTTGGGTCTGCTCTGTCCAGGGAGGGGTGTATGGATTTAGAACAGAAACATGAACACGCTCTCGAAACATTAACCAAAAAATACCAATAATCAGTTTAAAACTAGCGGCTATGTCACACTTATGAAAAAAGGAAAAGAAAAAAAAAGTATCCACAATCTGAAAGTGACAAAGAAACACGTTTACACACACACACACACACACACACACACACACACACACACACACACACAAAATCTTGACGATGACACTGCCTTCTTTTTTTTTAAATTTTTAGTGAAACCTATCTGTGGAGTGTGGCCCAAATCATTTCCGGTAGCAGGGATGACAGGAAGCAGCGGCACAAGTGTCGGTTTGTGATGCTATCCAGGACAGGGAGACGGGGTGTGGGAAGGCGCTATCGGACAGGTAACACCGACAAAGTATCACAGATCTTCGTCTCTCAGTCCAAACAAGCACAACGTTTTGTTCCGACGTGGGCCGACAGGCGGTTCGCGTCATTATCTGATAGGTCGACTGTCTTTTTTTCTTTCTTTTTTTTTTCTTCTTTTCTTTCTTCTTTTTCTTCTTCACGCCGTCCCCCTGGTTTTGCTCACAAAACCTATTTCGTTTTCGGAAGGGTTACCCCTCCCCCTGTCTCCCCGTCATTTCCTCTCCGAGTCTACTTCTTCTTTTTCTCAGATTTCCTCCTTATCTTCCTTCCTCTTTGCTTTCTCTTTTCCTTACTTCAGTCTTCTTTCTTCTTCATCTTGATCGTCTAGCTTTTCGCCTTCACGACTAAAGCGTTTTTGTTTTGTTTTTAAGTTCGCGATGTTAAGAAGCAAAAGAAATCACAGATTTGTTGATAAAGGAAAACATTTCTACTCTCTCTTTCTCTCATGCACACAGACACACACACACACACACACACACACACACACACACACACAGTTGCACAGAAACATGCTCGCAGTCACGCACTTACTCAGGCGTACAGACGAATATGCATAGGACACAACCACGTGCCGAAAGATTTCATTTCTGACAGGGTTCGAATCAGCGTCCTCGAGTCCGCGGCGCCACAATAGCGGGTGATTTGTAGTATTTAAAAAAAAAAAAAAAAAAAAAATCTCAAGATCTCAAGATCTCAAGGCAACTTCGGCTTACGTCTTGGTTTGGCATCTACATTTTTGTGTGGTGCAGCATGTACGAATCAGTCTGCATGCTTTTACGCCTCCTTCAAACTGAAAGTTTATGATATTATGATTTTGCAGATTGATTACTTTTTGTTTGAGGTAGAAAATCAAATATTTAACATGAAAATCATTAATGTAGACTTCTGATACAAGTAATCCCTCACACCCACCTCCACCAGCCACCATCACAGTCAGTAACTGACGAAGACTTGGGGACGTGTAGTCAGGCGTGTTTTCCAGTAGACCCCCAGTTCAAATGTTAAAGATGAAAACCTTTTCCTGTCTGCCAGCTCTACATACATACATGCAAACATGCTTGCTCTTTGGTTTAAGTAGCCTTCTTTTGCTTTAATCTAAGTTCTATATAAAAATACATGGATAGCTCATTGGCCAGGAAAGCTGAAGCTAACTGGACGCCATATTGTTTATCGTATCCGGCCGTCAGTCCGTTGACAAGTCGTCTGCTAAACTGGTGGTAGTTTCTGGACTGTAACCGTGTACCTTCGATGAAATCGTGTTATGCTTGCCCCCACGACATGCCTAATGTTGTGTCTTGATTGAAATCTGCCAATGGTTTATCTACCAAAGCTATTACAGGAAAACAAAGCTTGCCGTGAAGCCAGCTAAGCGTTCGGCTACACATATGAAGTCACCGCTTCGCGCTATACTGACACGAGAAGCAAAATGGCTGATTGAACACTTCCGCTGGCTTCAGTTAGCAAAGGGGCTGAAAGAAGGCATGCGCTGTCCATGTATTTTTAGAGCAGTGGGGCCTAACCCTTTCTACCCTTTCCGCGTGCCAAAGATCAAACACCGCCATTTAAAACTCCCCGTAGTCCATGTCACCAGCCAACAGGTTATGCAAACGCTAACCTCTTGAGCATGTACCTACCTGGACACGGGGTGCGGCTGCCAAAAACGGTGAGGTGAAAACGGTCGATATATGTAACAGCCCTCTTGCAGAAACGGGTGAAGTGAGGAAGATGATGAGAACCAGACGTATGTACTGCTCGAACCAACAGACATAGCGTTTTCCTTCCTCTGATTGGTGTTACGGAGACAGAGAGAGAGGGAGAGAGAGAGAGAGAGACAGACAGACAGCTGGAGACAGAGATGTCTTTCACAGAAAGAAAGAGAGAGAGGGGTCTTCGGGAGAGAGACAGACAGACAGACAGTGAGACAGTGAGACAGACAGATGGACAAAGAGATGTCTTCCACAGAAAGAAAGAGAGGGAGGTCTCCGAGAGAGAGAGACAGAAAGAGAGAGAGGGGGGGTCTTCTACAGAGACAGGAGACAGATAGACACAGAGGGAGAAGGGTTCTTCCACAAAGAGAAAGAATAGAGAGAGAGAGAGAAAGAGAGGGAGGGATAGAGAGATGTCCTCCAAAGAGAGAGATAAACATTCAGAGGGACAGAGAGAGAGAGAGGGGTGGGGTGGGGTCTTCCACAAACAGAGTGAAAAAGACGATTATTACACACACACACACACACACACACACACACACACACACACACACACACACAGGTCTTCCACACAGAGAGGAAAGAGAAATGTCTTCCACAGAGAAAAAGAGACAGAGAGGTCTTCCGCAGAGAGAGTGAGAGAGAAATGTCTTCCAGACTCCAAGAGCAGGTGTGGTGTTTGGAGAGGGGTGGGCGCATGAGGGGGCGGAGGGGGGGGGGGGGTGGAGGGGGGGGATTCCACTGCTGTTGTTATTAGAGAGGATTGTTCAACATAAATGTTCCATGGAAAGTACTGATGAACCTGACAGCAGTTTGGATGAATGAAGTCGACAGTTGGGTTTTTTTTTTTCACAATTATTATCCTGGGTAAAAAGTGGAAATAAAATCTTTTAAGATTTCACATTCATCAGAGTCCCGCCTCGGTGCAGTGAACACCTTGACAAAGCAGAGTCCCTGTAGACTGTGTTGGACGTGTAAAGGGATATAGTAACAGATTTGAAGTCGGCTGGTGAAGAATACAAACAACAGGTTTTTGAAAAAGAAGGTGGCAGTGGTAGAGATACCACTGGTGACGAGAAGATTAACACTGAATCATTGGAATCAAAATCACTGTGCTGAACGGAAATCTCGGTGTCTGGAATGGCTAAGGCTACATTTACACTAGGCCGGTATCTTAGCTCAACTAGTTGAGCTAAGTTGAGCGTCAACTAACGATATCTCCGCTCAACGTTGGTCAACTAGTTACCGAATTCAGGTTGCCTCAACTCCCTTGCGAATGCAGTTTTTATTTTTTAAAAATAAGCCCCGCCTCCCCGCCACGTCACACGCGCAGCAAGCGCTGGGCGCTTTTATACAGCATTTTTACTGGCAACTACCACCAACTGCCAACAACTGTTGCGTTAACTTGTGCTCAACTTGGAAAGTTGACATGTAGTTGGTGTGGGTTTTGGCTCAACTTCCAAGATAGTATAAATAAAGCTCTCGGGGTAGCTATTCAGTCCATCTTGCCGAAAAGAAAGGGATTTCTCTTCAGAAAATCCAAGACCTGCTCCTTTTGATTCTCGGTGAGCCTTGGCTGCTTGAGGGACTTGCCCTTCTTGTCAGTCTGGGTGGGGGTGGACTCGATCCCCGGGGTGTGCTTTGCAGCATCTCCAGGAGTCGACGGCACATCATCAGGAACAACTGCGGAATCAGGACTCGACATCTTGTTGTTGCAGGGTCGACAGTGAAAAACCGTAGCAGCAGCCAAAGATTTGAATGAAATGCGCGCAAAGATATCGTGTGATGGTCTGGTTTATATACTGTGCGCACACCAACTGTACAAGTTGAGATAAGATGCAGTAACCCACACCAACTAGTTGCCACAACCTCTGTCAACGTAAATCAACTTAAATCGTAGTTATCGCGTCCAAAAAACACACACTGCGTGCGTGCGTGCGAGCGAGGCTTGGCTTGCGAGTCGAGCAATGCCACGCGGTGGAGAAAAAGGTTGCCTCAACTCAGCGAATCTTGTGTAAACGCGCATGTCAACTGGCGCCAACGTCGAAGTTGGCGGCCAACTCCATAGGATATTGGGTGGGAGGTGATATCTATTTCAGCTACTGCAACTTGAAGCGCATCTTGATCGGGAAAACCAGATAGGCTAGGTCTAAAAATAAAGGGTCGACAACTGCCACCAACTCACAATATCCTTCCTCATCTAGCTCGGCAACGCTAGCACAACTAGTTGCTGGGAGTTGAGATGCCTAGTGTAAATTAGCCTTAAGTAGCGATAAAACAGCCTGTTCCTCCAGACCAAGAGCTCATCTTTGCTACATGTAAAAGGTTTCTGAATTGTAGGTTTTTTTTGGTTGATGTTGCCTTTATAAGGCAAAATAGATTCAGTCATGATCATGAGAAATAAAACGGACTATGTGGATAAAATTAAAAATCATAAAAAAGGGTTCTACACACCAGACAATACACATGACTCACTTGCTGTCACTAGCCGGGACAATGCACCGTGTCTCTCAAAATCCCATCATGATGATGGTATGGTATGGTATCCTTTTGCACACAGTTGTTCAGTGTCCTGACACACAGGGTCATACTGTCCCAACAGCACAGCCAGCCATGCACAGTTCACAACAGCTGACAAGTACAGCGTGTACTCTTTTCACAGTCACAGTTCATGTGCACTCTTGCGCTTCTTGTCCAAGTGTGATTACTGAATAACACACGATAATATGCTGTATGATTCAATAAACGTTTGACAACGTTGGACGCAGAAAAGTACCAGCTGAATCTACGCTGTAATAGCTTTCATGATCAAGCACACACTCAGAAAACCCAAAATAATTTTGAGACACACACACACACACACACACAGAACGAACGAACGAACGAACGAACGAATCTTTTTTAATGAGAGAAATGGAATAAGCATGTATATGCTTTTTTTTTTTTTTTACATCCAGCCCTCAGGGCAAAGAGAAATGAAATCAAAATGTTCACAAGATAACAAAAGGTTATAGAAAAACATACATAGCATTCAAATGTTAATTTTCATGAATTTTGATAGTAGATAACATTGCATTCCATAAGCATCCTCCAGAATAAGCAACCCCCAGAGAGAGAGAGAGAGAGAGAGAGAGAGAGAGAAGGTGAGGTCTAAAACAGAGAGAGAGAGAGAGAGAGAGAGAGAAGGTGAGGTCTAAAACAGAGAGAGAGAGAGAGAGAGAGAGAAGGTGAGGTCTAAAACAGAGAGAGAGAGAGAGAGAGAGGGGGGGGAGGGAGGTTAGTAGTATCGACCATACACCGTGAGGTAGAGATAGTTTGTCGAATTAACTGGACATGTTGATTTCACAGGAGGTTGCGACTCGGGGACAGTGCGTGGGTGGGGGGTGGGGGGAAGGGGGGTGTTGGTGGTGCGGAGTATTTGATTGGGTGTGGCCGGTGGTTAATAATAATAAAAAAAGAATAAAAATAAAAGAACAAAAGAAACCCTCTCCCCATCCCCCCCCACATCATCCCTCCACCCCACCCCCTCACCCAGATTAAAAAGGGGGAGGAGGGGGTGGGGGAAGTACCCGTGCAAAGCGTGCTAATCGTGTCGTGTTTCGGTGAGTTCACTGTCTGATGAACAGTGTCGTCTGTTTCCGGATCATCAGACACTTGTCACTTTCCAGGACTTCGGGTGCTGCACCTGTGTAATGTTGTGTTGCATCATTTCTTATTGTTTGGGTTTTTTGTTTGTTTGTTTGTTTTTGTTTTGTTTTTTTACCTGGCTTTTGATCTAATTATTTTACAGCTGAACTGGTCAGATGAAAGGGCGCCGCGTCAATCAGCATCAAACAACCGCACCTGCAGACTGTCGTGTAATTATGCACACACAAGAAAACAACAACAGCAGAAAAAACAACCCAACTACGCAGCTAAAAAAAAAAAAAAAAAAAAAAAAAAGGGGGGGGGGGGGGGGGGGGGGGGATCAATTACCTCACAGGTGGAAAAAGCATTCTTCAAGCGGATAATTGGATGTTCAAAATGTGAGGAGGTAGAAGGAGATGAAAAGAAAAGTAGACAAAGAAGAAGAAGAAATAGAAGCAGAAAGGAGAAACATATGTGAATAGAGTTAAAAAAAAAAGAAAGAAAAAAAGCGGCAGCGGTGACTGACATCGCATTGACTGAGTCTTCTTGAGAACGATGTATTGAACCTTTTTTTTTATTTTATTTCCATTGCTAGCATCATGAATCTTTGGCGAGGCATTCTAGTAGTTGACACAGTCACTCGAGTGGAAGTCTACCAGAAACAGAAAGGACTTACTCGACCCATATCTGTATTCAGACATACCAACTGATTGGGTAAGACATACGTTTTATCTGGAGGAAAAACAAAAACAGTTATGCATCAGCAACATACAAAATATTCAGCATTCTTCGCTGCATACACGCCACAAGCGAAGAATTCTCAGCCTGAAAGTTTGCTGCAAGAATGTTTTTCAGACGGTCCCTCATAAATTCACCTTCTGACGGCAGAAAAAATGAAGAATGCGACCCGTATAGCGTTCAACCGGCGTGCGTGGAGTATTCTGAGACTGCAAATCACTTCGTGGCGACAAGTCTGCAGAGCTGATGAAACGCAGGTAAATATGTTTGAAGTCTTTGACAAGTTATGGAAATAAGTACAGGCATTGGAACTGAGACCTCAAACAGTAGATCCTTGACTGAGGATTAAAGATCAGGGTGAGATAATAACTTTAAAACTTGAATCGCATTTTTTTCTTCTCAATTCATTTGAACTAACTAATGCTATGTTGATAGACACAACGTGGTAATTATCAATGATAATTTCTGCGCATGTCTTTTAAAGGTGACCTTGAATGAAAGTCAAGGCCACTCGTGTGGGGATGTTTCAAGTATACGTCATTCCACAAGCGCGCGCGCACTCATACACACACACGCGCGCACACACACACACCTACACACGCGCACGCATGCACGCTCATGCAAACACGCCCAAGCACACACTCAGAAAACCCATAAGTATTTTGAAATAACTGAAGGATTTTAATTGCACAGTGTTTTTTCTGAAGAAAATGTAAGAGATCTTATTCGCCATTCTTCACGCATAAAAATAATGTATCTGGTTGTTGGGTTTTTTTTTTTTACATGCAGAGTATTTCCATTTGTTTGTTGTTTTTGACATGCACATCGTCAGAATCTTTCAGAATTTTCTTTTTTCGGGCGCACCATTCTGATTCGAACTTACTACGCCCGTGATTTAATTCATATTTGATATTTGATGTTGTTTATGACACTGTCGCTGTGTTATGTGCTCACTGTGTGCATGAGCAGTTTTCCGAGCACACTATAAGCTTCAGCTTGTCGCTGCTCTCTGTCTTCGGAATATCTTTGCTTGCTTTTGAAAATAGAATCATATTTATACCAATAATTTGCTGCAGCCAACCCGTGTGGAAAGGCTTGGAATATAACATTTTATTTTTATTTCATTTCTATATTTTATAGTACTAATTTATGTTTTATATAACATTTCATTTTAATTTATTTTATAGTACTCATTGCTGTTTTGTTTTGCAGTTTGTGCAGTTTGTGAGGGAGTGGGGGTGCAGGGGGAGGGGGGTGGCAGTGATTAATACAACAACATAAGTATCAGCACGCACCGTACGTGTCACAGAGTTATGGTGGAATCACCGAAAGTCGCCCAGTTGTACGGACTTCGTACGGCGCTGATGGATGTTGGTGGGATGCATGAGGTAGGACCGTGTGCATTGTGTTTGCCGAGGTTTGTTTTGGATTGTGTCGTGCACGATTTGGTGTTGATTGTCTGTGCTTGTTTGGACTGAGAGACGAAGATTTGTGATATGTTTCCGCTCACGTTTCTGTCGTCAGTCAGCCTCTGTAGAAGTGCATGATTATGTTGGAATATATAGTATATATGAATATATATATATATATATAATATAAAATTTTATATCTATCTATATCTATCTATGGAGAAAGATAGAAAGAGAGAGAGAGAGAGAGAGAGAGGAGGGGGCAGAAGGAGAGAAAGGGACAGACAGCGAGCGAGAAAAGACAGACATTTGAAATCAGACCGTTTTCATTTCTCCCCATCTTTGCTTCAGATACTTTTCGTGTTATTCTTTTTTTTCCCAGACAGTTTGTAAAACAGAACTAATTCATGGAGAGAGAGAGAGAGAGAGAGAGAGAGAGAGAGAGAGAGAGAGAGAGAGAGATTTCTTTTCTACCGAGGCTCTTCATGTCAGTTTCAGTATTTGATACAGTTTCATGGATATAATTAGTTCTGTCTTCTTATCTTCGAAGTTCAATGGCCCGGAACGTGTGATGCCGGAGTACTTTTTTTTTGTTCGGAGTATTGGGGATGATATGTGAGTATATCACAGAAATATCTCTCTCTCTCACACACACACACACACACAAAGAAAAAAAAAAAGAAGACAGACCTCTCAGCTAACAGAACGCAGAAGGGACAGTTTTCCGGAAGATTAAAGTTGATCACTGTATCGCTACACCCCCCCCCCCCACCGCCCCCGCATCCCCACCCCCCAATCCCCCTGCCTTGACTGCTCTTTTCGCTGGACCCAGCAGAACTTGGCCGTCCTAATACTGCGGATTGATTTGCACAAATAAACGATGTTTGGTTTAGAATTAACCCCTTGACTCCTGATCCTTGGTGAAGGGAGATAAGTGTGGCATGGATTTGAAGCGCTGAACTCTTCGTGCATTGAAGTGGCTTTTGCTCTTCACAAGTAATGCATCAAACAGGGAGGAGTCAACACGGACCGTCAATATCCACACGTCTTCCCCTCTACTCCTCTGTGTGATGATGACGGAATGAACATCCACGCCTGGCTGTGAACACTGCTCATGCCGTCTTGAGGGGGAAAAATTGTGGTTTTTGCCCACAGACCATGGTGACTGACCCGTAAATTGAGTGCTATCTCGGTGAGGTGACAACCCTTCACGAGTACAGTCATCAAGACGTTTCAATGACTTCCGTGTTTAGTTGGTGGTGTAAACGGGAGAACTAGCCTGAGGGTAAATTTAGTTTATGGTGTAAGGAACATATGAATGTTTATTTCGTACAAATGGCAGAACTTCTCACAAGGTGCATACTTACAGTTTACGTTGTATGGAAAACAGATATGTTTGGTTCGAATTAATGGCGCAAATTCTCAGGGGGTATAAACTTACGGATTTTTTTTGTACGCTGTATGGAAAATAGAAATGTCTGGTACAGATGGTAGAAATTCTCACTACAAGGTGCAAACGTACGGTTGGTTTTTTTTTTACGATGTATGGAAAAGAGCAATGTCTGGTACAAATGGGAGAAATACTCACAGGGTGTAAACGTACTGTTTACAGTGTGTGGAAAACAGAAACGGGCCATGCACATAATTAACCATACAGGCTGGAACATTCTGTCAGGGAACCCAAAATGGTGAAGAAGAAGAAAAAAAAAAAAAGATGCAGAAAAAAGAAAGAAATGCGAAGTTGGTTTTACAAACATTATCCCCTCTGCCTTCTGCTCCGTTCCCACTGTTTGTTTTACTCATCTCCTTGCTGTTTCTCGACCCCGCTGTTTCTCCTCCTCTCGCTCTGCAAACCAAACTCCCCATTCCAGCGGTGATTCTCTCCCCTGTTCACGGCCCGTCACAGACAGACATACCGTGACTGTTTCACTCGCGTGCACGCACGCGCGAACACACACACACACACACACACACGCAAACACACACACGTACATCATGCCCATTAAATCACGCCAGAGAGAGAGAGAGAGAGAAAGGGAGAGAGAGAGAGAGTGAAAACGAGGCCATCCGTCACTGTCCTCTGGGCCGACAGGAAGCGCATTCAAGGAGTTCCGTGCGCGCCAGCGGTGCGCGGCCTGCCGCTCTGTCTTGATGCGCCTGCGCAAGGTACGCACGTGGCGTGCAGGTGAAGGAGGAGGCAAGGCACGCGCCGTCACGGGTCGTCAGTTGTGTCCCCTGGATGGCAAAGAGAGCGGCTTGTCGCTGGCTTACGGTCTGCTGTAACCTGGGTAGAAAATGAGAAAAAAGGGTCTGTGTTTGAGAAAATGATTTTCTTGTTTGTTCTTGTTTCTTCCTTTTCCCTTCTCGTTCTTGCTTCATTTTATCTGCACTGTTCCCACCCCCACCCCTCCCCCCGTCGTTCTGTTCGTTTCTAAAATTTCCTTTCTTTGTTTCTTTGTTTCTTTCTTCTTTCGTTTTTCCTTCGTTCAACAGAGTTGAGTTCTTTTTTGTTTGTTTGTTTCTTTCTGTCTTCCTTTCAACAGAGAATGAGTTCTTTCTTTCTTTCTTTCTTTTTTCTTTCTTCCAACATACGGAATAAATTCTTTCTTTCTTTCTTTCAACAAAAAGAATTAGCTCTTTGTATCGTTCTTTCTTTCTTCCAACAGACAGAATGAGTCCTTTCATTTTTTTTTTCGACCAAGAGACAGACAGAGAGAATGAGTCATACAAGTGAAGACTCCTCTTGTTACGATTTGTGATGTACATGCAACAGAGCGAGGCATGCGTTTATTGAGGAAGGTGGCTGTTTTCCCAATTAACATAAACCTGTGCACAGGTGATGGGTGGGATTCTTCGCAACCTTTCCCCCTGTTGTTCTGAACTGACGTCACCTTTGTCCTCTCATCCCTCATACATGAAGCTTTTTTCCTGTGTTATTTTGTTTATTTGTTTGTTTGTTTTGTTTCCGTTTCTTTTTTTCTTTCTTTTATCATACTGGGGAAGTTATGTGCGCTCATGTTTTACTGTGATGTGACATGTGTGTGATTGACGGTGTGTGTGTGTGTGTGTGTGTGTGTGTGTGTGTGTGTGTGTGTGTGCGTGCAAGAGAGAGAGAGAGAGAGAGAGAGAGAGAGAGAGAGAGAGATTGTGTGTGTGTTTGAGCGTGCGCGCGCGCGCTTGTGTGTGTTTGGTTAGCGATTTCCATTTCACGTAGTTGATGCAGAACATAAAAAAAAGTACATTTCCATCAATGATTTTTAATTGCTGTAAAATGTGCGCACGTTGAGGTTGATAGAAAAAAAAAGATCACTGTGGTAATCATTTCCCCGAGTACCATCTGACTGGTCATGACGGACCTGTACAATAGATCACATTCTAAGAAGCACCAGAAAACAACACCGAGTTCCCAAAGTGTTGTCTCCATAAAGAGCACTTCTTCATTTACCTCAGTAGTATTTATACTTGTTGAAAGCAGAGCTGACGAAGAAATGGAGTACTGCATTGCACTGCATTGAATTGCATTGCACTGTATTCTGTTGCATTGCATTGTATTGTATTGCATTTTATTGTATTGCATGGCTCATTTTTTTGTATGCCACAACAGCTTTATCTGTGTGAATTTCGGGCTGCTCTCCCCGGGAACAGCATGCTTCGACAATGCAGCGCTACCCTTTTTTTCTGTTTGCAAGTGTGTGTTCAAAAAAACAGAATATGAACTATCAACGTAGATGTTCTTCTCTACAGGATGTCTCTAGAGGCAAAGCTTTTGTTTCCGTGGGTTCTATTACGTGCGCTAAACGCATGTTGCACACAGGGGCTCTCTATCATCTCATCCGAATGACTAGCATTCAGACTTCCGCTAAAGTTCTATTGGGGGGTGGGGGGTGGGGGTAGAAATCCCGATTCGTGTGTGAGACTCGAATCCATGGGCACCTGAAAACGCAGTATGGCTGCCTACATGGCGGGGTCAACAAACAAAAGGGTCATGCACGTGAAATGTTACATATCTGTCTGAGTGCCTATGTGTGCGTGCATGAAATGTGATTGAATGGCACAAGAAACGAATGATGAGCGCCCAATGGATGGCAGCCGTCAGTCGGCTCTACCCAGGTAGGCAGCCTGCTGTGCAAATGAACCCGTGTTTGTAAAGCGCTTAGAGCTTGGTCTCCGACTGAGGATAGGCGCTATGTAAGTATCTAAATCAATCAATCAATCAATCATTCACTCTCTTCGTGGTCAGCTGCATTGCCACTAGGTCAACACCATGGTGTGATAAGTGTGGGTGTGGGTGTGTGTAAGGGTGGATGGGAGGGGGGGCCCTCTTTCCGGGGCACGACTGTTTCCTCCGCAGCAGAACAGGTGCTCTTGGTGCTATTGGTCAGGCTCCAGCCCAGGGGTCATCGGGTTGCACGACTGAGCGATTTTTATAGCAGTGACAGCATCGCGTTCAGAACGGTCAGTTTTCTAAGTCAGCTTTTGATTCCGGAAACTGAGAACGTTCTTAACGCTAAGCAAACATAGCGCTGCTAAGATCTCTCATGCAGCCCTGTCCAAGAGCGTTAGGTAAAGTCTAACTTCACGTGTCCAGCAGAGGAGGGGGTGGGAGGGAGGACTAGGGGTGGGGGGCGGGTGAGGGTTGGGCATTGCTAAAGATGCTGGGTTGTGATGAATTTTGCGAAGGGGTTTGTTTAAACAAAACAAAACAACAACAAATAGCTCGGAAAAGAGCAAAAAATATTCATGTATGAAAACTGAACTCACTCACACACACACACACACACACACACACACACACACCGGCAAACGCGCGCGCGCGCTCAGTCGCAGAACGCACACACAGACACACATGCACGCGCTAACACATACATGCCCAAGCCAGCAAGCACGCACGGACGCAAAGCACACGCGCACACAAACAAGCGCACGCGCGCACACTAAAAAAAAACACGTGCTTTACCAAATCAAGGTATCACCAATACAAACGGCGAATGGGACATGGGAAGTTTGCCCATAGCAGGGTCTCGGTAGTCCCCGCAACGTGGTCTGAGAGAGACAGGCGATCTGTGGAGGCACAGGGGATATAGAGTCCCTCGTCCGTCAGCCCCCCCCCCCACCCCCCCCCCCCCGAGCCCCCGTCACCGCACTCCCATCATTTTCCCCTCCCTGGTGGTTATGTTGTGGGAGGAGGGGTCCGTTTCACAAGGCAATAAAGGAGACTGACATGTTGAAGAGTATATTCTTTGTGAGTGGTCAGTGGTAGAGTTTTTTTTTTTTTCATAGCGCCGCGATCGGTTTCAGTGCAACATTTATGCATCGTGCGCAGAAATGGCTCAGCACGCAAATATAAATATGTTTACACATACCGAGGCACGCGCGCAGTCGCGCGCACGCACACACGTACGCACACCCACACTCACACATACAAACACACACACACACACACACACACACACACACACACACACACACACACGAGAGAGAGAGAGAGAGAGAGAGAGAGAGAGAGAGAGAGAGAGAGAGAGAGAGCGCATGCGCGTTTACACACACTCGCTCTCACACACACTCACACATACCCGCACAAACACACACACGTCCGCACACACAATAACACATACACACATAACAATCTCTCTCCGCCTCTCTCGTGTCTCTCTCTCTCTCTGTCTCTCTCTCTCTCTCTCTCTCTCTCTCTCTCACACACACACACACACACACATATATACAAACACATACACACACATACACACACATACACACAAGCACATGCACACACACACACACACACACACACACACACACACACACACACACACTCGCACGCCCATGCAACGCTCCGTCTGTTCCATACACTTCCTGCCCACTCCGTCATGATCACAAGCGCGGGCTGTCGGTCGCACGTGAACAGTCGGAGCGCTGACGCCACCAGCGCCGGCTGGAAAAACAGGCTGTTGGTGCTGTAAACTGGTTGTGGGGCCAGGCACCGTCTGGGTAATTAGGGGCTTGCAGTCCACAGGCTGCCAGACTACCTACACCTTCCTGTGGCCCAGTCTCTGGCTGCCGCACGGCCGGACTGTGTCGTGCGGTGCATAGGTTCGAACCGCAGGTCGCAGCATTGGTCACACGGCCTAACTGTAGATGGTTTATATATACAGGAGAAAATCTGTTTCCGTTTCTGGTACTGTAACTGTGTCTGTGTCTGTCTTTGTGTGTGTGTGTTTGTCTGTCTGTTTGTCTGTCGCTCTGTCTGTCTCTGCCTTTCTCTGTCACTGACCCATTGACTCTTTCTCTCTCTCTCTCTCTCTCTCTCTCTCTCTCTTTCATTTGTTCGTTTGTAAGCAACTACGACCAAAAAGTGTGTAGGTGTCTGCATGACTACGTGTGTGTGTGTGTGTGTGTGTGTGTGTGTGTGTGTGTGTGTGTGTGTGTGTGTGTGCGTGCGTGTGTGTGTGTGCATGTGTGTGTTTGTGCGTGTGTGTGTGAGTGAGAGAGAGAGAGACAGTGCGTGCGTGCGTGCGTACGTGTGCGTGTATGTTTGCACGCAGCTGGTTATGTGCTCGGGCGCATTACTGATTGTTAGCAGGTTTGTGCGTATGTGCGCGTCTGTCTCTGAGTGTAGAGAAGGGTGCCAGCTTTAGGCAGTGAGTTATTACAAAACTGTTTGAACTAATTCTGGCACGGGTTGTCTAGGGGAAAACAATCGTTCTTTTATATCAGACTTAAAAAACAAACAAACAAACAAAAAACCGGAGGAAAAACGTGTGTGTGTGTGTGTGTGTGTGTGTGTGTGTGTGTGTGTGTGTGTGTGTGTGTGTGTGTGTGTGTGTGTGTGTGTGTGTGTATGGTTGCAATTGGTTTTGTTGTGTATATCTGCACAACAGGTTTCAACATGCGTGGGCGAGTCTCTCTCTCTGAGTGTAGAATGTGATGCCAGCTTTAGGCAGTGAGTTATTACAAAACTGTTTGAACTAATTCTGACACGGGTTGACTGTGGAGTCAAGTGAAAAACAATCGTTCTTTCAAATCAAGACCATTAAAGATATGGGGGAAAAAGTGTGTGTGTCGTGTGTGTGTGTGTGTGTGTGTGTGTGTGTGTGTGTGCGTGCGTGCGTGCGTGCGTGCGTGCGTGTGTGTGTGTGTGTGTGTGTGTGTGTGTGTGTGTGTGTGTGTGTGTGTGTGTGTGTGTGTGTGTGTGTGTGTACTTGCGCGCGTGCCTGCCTGCCTGCGCGCGTGAGGACTTGTGTTTAAGTAAGTGTGTGTGTGTGTGTGTGTGTGTGTGTGTGTGTGTGTGTGTGTGTGTGTGTGCTGTTGCTTACGTGTACATGCGCGCACATGCATAGAATGACAGGTCTGTGCGTACATGCGCGTCCGTCTGTCAGCGTAGAGAAGGGTGCCAGCCTCAGGCAGTGAGTTATCACAAAACCGTTTGAACTAATTCTGACACGGGTGACTGAGGAACAATCGTTCTTGTGGATCTGGTGGACTCTTGAGTGAAAATGAAGTGGGGAGGGGGGAACGGGGGGCGGGGGGCGAAATCGGCTAGAGTGGAAACAAAGAACACATTCGGCAAAAACTTGACGCCGAACAACAGAGGCAAGGCCTTCAAGACTCATTGTGATACGTACTTTATCCAGTAATGGAATCACGAGAAGAAAAAAAAGTCGTATAAAATGTGTTTTGTATTAATATTATTAAACTTGGGGTAAAAAAAGTTATTGGAGCGAGATTGGTCCAGATTTGTTGAGCTCGAAAGCTAACTATTTGATAATCAAGAAGACTTACAATAGGCAAAACACGATTGGCCATTAATATCCAAATGAATGTCCAAACTTATGTTTTTAGTGTGATAAATTTACTACTGTATTCGAGATGATAACACCGTTTAAATTGTGTTATTTTGATGAATCTCGATTATCTAAGAATTTTTTAAAGTTCGCTGTAAAGAGACGTTGCCATCGCCTCAGGCACAGTGAAACATGTTGCCATTTGATCGTCGCAGACCAGTGTACCGAAACTGAAAGGTACAGTCAATTCAATTTCTTTGCGTTCATTATAGTCAATTCTGTATCCACAAAATATGCATATGGCAGCACGTCGATGGTGTAGTTAGTGACGTTCTATGTGTTCTGTCCAGAATCTGTATTCATTGGCGAACATGAAAAGCGATGTCATGCGGTCTTAAACCCAAACCAACGTTCAGGCAACCAACTGGGAATAACCCATTAAAAGTTTCTGGATCCGGAGCCTCAACAAACCATTCATGTTCCGGAAATATAGGTCAATCCGGAAGACTTAAAACCTATCATTGGTATGACTGTAAAGTTGTTGTTTTTGTTTTGTTGTTTTTGTTTTTTTCGCTATGTTTAACCCCAAATTGAGTATTGGCAAAGTATATCCAGAGAAAATGAATTTCATGAAGTTTACCCCCCCCCCCCCACACACACACAGAATACCTGGTTATTATTAAATACACTCACTCTGCTTACACAAGCAAGTAAAAAAACTGATGGTTTTGGAACTACGGGTCTAGGAGTATGGGGAAGAATGGTTCTGTTATATTTTGCTGGGGAAATATGGACTGGTTATGTTGCGATTCAGGTCTATCTGTGTATTCCCACTAGTCATGTTCTCACAGGGCTGAGGGGAGTGGACACTGCATGGCAGTAGCATTTTCTGCCAATGCCTGAGTATGATAATGTTTCTGGAGGTATTATCTTGATTGGTGCAACAGTTGTCCATTATTATTATTATTATTGCTGTTGTTGTTATGATGATGATGATGACGATTTTTTTTAAATGAAAAAACTGAAGCCTTTCAACCTTTCGCTCACTATCAGTTAGGGAAGGGGCGTGACTCTGCATTGACGTTTTAGATTGATATTTTCTATCTCTGTCTGTCTGTCTGTGTCTGTGTCTCTCTCCCTCCCTCCCCCCCCTCTCTCTCTCTCTGTGTGTGTAGGTGCGCGCGCGCGCGCGCGCGCGTGGTTGTGTGTGTGTGTTGCAATGTTCTGGATACAAAGGAAGCACGTTGAAATGATCTTCCGCTGAAACCATGCTGAACTGATTCATATGTTGCACGTAAACCATGGTGAAATGATGAAGATTTTACACTCAAGCCATGTTGAACTGATGAACATGCTACACTTAGAGACCACGGAGAAATAATGAAGGTGTTCCACTTGAACTAGAGTTTTTCCTGTCCGTCTGTCTGTCTGCCTGTAGCCTCGGCCCTCGTCGCTCAAGGTGACGGACCTTGGATACATGCAGCGACCACGTGCGTGGACAATTTGTTCTTTCGTGCGCTTGTTAAGTTCCCCATCTGTTCCACTTGAGAAAGAAGCCAGAGGCTCCAGGGGTCTTGGGGGGTACAGGGCCCCTGGCTGTGTGTTAGGAGAAAGAGGTGCTCTGAAAGAAAGCGGTCGTCTGCTTTGCTCCTAGGGCTTTCTTCCCCCTTCGTCACCATCTCTGTCTGTATTTCATGGTCTGTCTCTGTCTCTCTGTCTGTCTGTTTCTTTTTCAGTTTGTGTCTGTGTGTGTCTTGTGTCTTGTATGCGAGTTGTGTGCTGTTTTCCTTGGTCTTTATCGGCAGAACTATTGATAACGTCCAGCCTTTGTTCTGAAGTATATTGAACACGGAGCCTTGCAAAGTGCTGATCTATGAACAAGGAATCAGCCATGACACAATTTTGTACCAGTTGCCACTCATCGAAAGGGGCGTCCTCACCAGCCATGTTGCCACCTCTCCTCCCTGACTACCACCCCGCTGACCATCCCTCTTTCTGACTCACCCCCCTGCTTCATCTCTGACCAGCGTCCTCCTCACGTTCCCCCGATCCTCCCCCCATGCCTCACCCCATCATTCTCACACTTATAACCTCACCTTTCCCTTTAGCGCATAATGCCCCTTGGCTCTCAACTTATCCCTCATGATCCGTGCAGCCCTTTCTCCCCATTGATTCCACGTGCCGTTTATGCAAAGGGCTGTAATGGTGTATGGATTTCAGCTGCACAGGGCATTATTTCTGGCACAGTTTGATGGGTGAAGGACGGGTATTGGAACTTTGTTGTTAGTGATAATGTGTTGAAGCGTACACTCTTACAGTTCGACGCCCTGTTTTCACGTTTCCCGTATTGAGCCAAGCGAAAGCTGGAAACTGATACTAGATTCCCGTGATGGAGCCTGGAAGTAATATCCGTAACCACCGCAGACCAACACCACTACCAACATTCCACTTTATCATCGTCTTTCTCTAATGTGTGTGTGTGTGTGTGTGTGTGTGTGTGTGTGTGTGTTTAAAATAATTTTGTTGTCACTGTTCTTGTTTCCTGTAGAAACTAGAACAGATCACTGTCAGAGATGAGAAACTTCTGTCCAGTCCAGAAACCAAAGCAAGGAGAACTAGAACCCTTTTCCTGGTGAGCAAATTTGTAGAACTTGACCAGTACTTCGGGTAGTTTTTTTTTTTGTCATGCGTAGACTACATTGAAAGTTACTGGAACAGGAGTATTGAAAAAGCATCAGATTTTGTCGTCCGGGATTTCAGCCGGGGAAGTCATGTCAGTTGAATTGTAGAACCTGGCCACTGCTTCAGAAGGTTCTGTCATCTGTTCACACTGAGAAAGGTGCAGTTTTGATGGTGAAACAAGGATACTGATGCTTTTTTGTTTGCTCGTTTTTGTTTCAAAGAATCCACGTATTCCCCATTGCCGTCTTTCTCTGTGTGGGTTGCGCTATGGAATGCAGTTAGCAGAACGAGTTCTGGACAGGAGGGATGCCAGAAGAAAAGCGGGAGAGAGAGTGGGTCTGCAAGAAGATGGATTGAAGGAGCCGGGAGCAGCAAAAGGGACGCTTGCTTTTACAACGCTTGCTTTTACAAGCACCGTCGGAGATGCTGGATGGGAGTTGGTGGCTGCTGGTGAGGACAGAGCGGCCATCTGACGGCAGGTGGGGGCGGGCTGACAAATGGCAGCAATTCACACGCCACCCCCAGCCCCACCAGCGTGGCCGCCCACACCAGATTCGGTTACTTCAGTCCGCCCGTAGACAAGCGGAAACAGACAGGCAAAAACGGCACAAGCATAGGACACGTGCCCGGCGGGCACTTTTGGAACATACATGCTGCACTTGTGGGTCTCCGTGGGATGTCTTATATTTCCGTTTCGTTTGTTTGTTGGTTTTGTTGTTGTTGGGTATTTTTTGTTTCTTTCTGTGTTCCTTTGGTTATTCTTTTATTTTATTTTCTGTCTCCTTTTCGAATTCCGCCCATTCTTCTTTCTCCACCTCTCTTGATGCCTACCTTCATTCTTCCCTTCCATGTATACTTTCTTTCTTTTTGAGCGTTACCTTGTGTGACTGTGATTTATCTACCCAAACCATTTACGATCAGTATAGCACTAATTCTCACATGCGTGAACCTTTTAATCGTGCCAATTTACTCTGTCACCACAAGTGGTTAGCGAAGTACAGTCTTGTATGTAGGTAGTCAGTCATGTCCGACAAAGACCGTCGGGACAGCAGCGGAGACAACAGCTGTTTCGACTATCTGGGCCAGAATTTGATTATAGAGGAGAGTGTATTGCCCAAGTTACATCCCCACTCTCTCGGCCAAGAGGGTTTTAGAACAGTCGTCGTTGGAATGGTTTCCAAAGGCCAACTAGCCCCCAGGCTGCAATTCTAAGAGCCAGTGCAATATTACGCCCTAGTTTGAGATTAATAGTCCTTCACAAAAGACTAAGCTGTAAATGACTTCTCATTGCAGTGGAGAAACTATTAAAATACATTTCTTACTTGGCTATTAGCTCAGCTATAAGCTTAAACCGAGCGCTGAGCCAGGTACGATCATATACTTGCTTGACAAATGCATTTATAAAGATAATTTTGTTTCCGTGCTTGTGTATGGAATAATATTTGAAGTGTGTGACTTCAAACACGTTTTCTATTTGAGAATGAATACTATCTTTTCTTCTGTCCTGGCTTTAATCAGGATGAATTAAAATCAGTTTAGGCTTTGTGAACTGGCTACATGAGATAATTGAGCGTGTTTACACACTGACTAAAAAAGAAAAGAAAAAAAAGATGGATAGCTAATTGGCCAGGAAAGCTGAAGTCAGCTGGACGCCACACTGACACTCGTATCCTGCTATCAGTCCGTTGAGAAGTCTGCTAACTGGTGGTACTTTCTGAATCGTGTATCTTCGATGAAATCGTGTTATGCTTGCCCCCACAACATGCCAAATGTTGTGTCTTGATTGATATCTGCCAATGGTTTAGTTACCAAAGTGATCACAGGAAAACAGTGCAAACTTGCTGTTGGGGCACACACAGAATGGTCAACTTAACTAACGCCGCGAGCCAGTGAAAGCTTGCCGTGAACCAGTCATCGTAGCCAGCTGAGCGCTTGGCTACATCTATGAAGTTACTGCTTCGAGCTGTGGCAAAATGGCTGACTGAACAATTCCGCTGGCTTCAGTTAGCAAAGGGGACTCAAAGAAGGCATGCGCTATCTACCTATTTTTAGAGTAGTGGTGTTTACATGATCGTACCGCACTGCTTTACAAACAAAGGACTGGTTTATTATACTCTGTGCTGTCACATCACCCCCAAGCAAACAAACCGGCATGAAGCTAACATAGCTTTCGGAAAGTATTAGAAATGATTCACTCAGTTTACTACGAACAGTTTACACGTAGGCAAACCATCTGTCAATCTTTGACACAGAACCAGGAGACCTGCAGGAATCTGGTGAACAATTCTTCTGTGCGGCGCCCCGCTGACTCCACACAGAGTTAAGGAAGAAGAAGACCCATCTGCACGGTCACAACGGAACGCGTACCTCCAGTAACAGCTTGATGACCCTGTGAAGCTTCTCTGCGACCTTCACGGAATTCTAGTGCGAACAACTTACTGACAGAGCTGAGCTGGTGCACACCGGTTGGGAACTGCTCTGTGGGGGAGGGGGGGGGGGGTTGTTAGGGTGGAGCGAGGGTGGAGGGAAAGGTAAGCCATAGTCTGAAGTCAATTCTTACCGTGCCGATGCGAGAGCAGGTGAGACACATCCAAAGTGCTTCCCGGTCACGTTAGTGAGAATTTTGCATCGCATTATTTTTAACTAAAAAAAAAAAAAAAAAAGAAAAAAGAAGTCACTTTCATGTCACAAGCGAGTCATTACATTGTCCTTTTCTACATTTTCATAGCATTTATTTAGGTTTGATTTTATTTTTGGTCTGTTGGTTGTTGGTCCTCGTATCTGTCGTGGTATACGATTCATTCCGGATTGTATACGAAGTGACTGTAAATTGTGGCTGTTTGGTTTGGTTGAAGCATGAACATGTCTGGTAGACACTTCTTCACCTTTAACTCCGTGGAGTGTCACTGGGGCGCTGCACTGGAGAGATACTCTCCACACTCATCAGGTTCTGTGGAATGTGTGTTGACACTGTACATGGTGTGAACTTATCATTGGTTAGCGTTCATAGTGTACACAGATTAGAATTAGAATATCCAAAGTAATGTCACACAACTGTCCGCCAGTCCAAAAACTGACTGACATTGATATCGATATGGATAGTTATATAGCGCCTATCCTCGATCAGAGAACAACCTCATAGTGCTTTACAAACACGTCATTTGCATAACAGGCTGTCTACTTCGATAGAGCTGACTGGGCGCTCATCATTCGTTTCCTGTATCGTTCAATCAGGTTCCAGTCACACACACAAAAACTCACACAGACTTGTAACATTTTACGTGTATGACCATTTATTTACCCCGCCATGTAGGCAGCCATACTCCGTTTTCGGGGGTGTGCATGCTGGGTATTTTATTGTTTCCATAACTCACCAAACTCTGACATGGATTACAGGATCTTTAACGTGCGTATACACACGAAGGTGATTCAGGCACTAGCAGGTCTGCACATGTTGACCTGAGAGATCGGAAAAATCTCCACCCGTTACCCACCAGGCTCAGTTACCGAGATTCGAACCCGGGACCCTCAGATTGAAAGTCCGACGCTTAAACCATTCGGGTATTGCATATGTGACTAAGAGAATCTTATTCACATTGTGTACATGTGGGTGTTTGTTTGCTTGTGCGTGTGTGCGTGCGCGCGCACATGTCCTCACCTGCGAGCGCATGTGTGCACACACTTGAATGACTTGAATACGACAGAATTACACTGAACACAGTCAGTACGTTAAACTATTGTTGCAAGGTTGGGGGCCCATACGATTACACGGCAACACCACTCATTCTTGTTGTGTCTGTGTAGTGGGAAGGTTGTGTGCTGTTGATTAGCCGGCCCATCATCACCATCACTCCCCCTATACCCCGCCCCTACGCTGCACGTGCCGCCCCCGGGGGTCTTGATGGGTCGTCTGCCCCTCGCTCGGCGCCGTAATCCATCACAGCAGTCGGTAACGTGTCCGGCGCTCCACAACCGATCCGCTTGCGCTGCCGCAGTATAGGGCCGACGTTGAAGTGGCATTGATGGGGCCAGTGAGGGAAGTGACGGAAATTAAACAATGGTGGTGTTTTTCGCTTGTTGCTGTGAAGCCTTGGCCCATGATTTCTGTTTCGTTGTTACTTTGATTAGAAACACGGAAAACGGAAGATGTCACTCGTTCAGTCAGCGTTTCTGTTCCGGTGGGTTTTGATTTTTCCGCATGGGTACAATGATTTTTTTTCTCTGCTCCCATTAACTGTTGTGTCTGAGAGGACTGAACTAAAGCCAGTAATCTTTGATACTTCACACCAGCTTGCAAACAGGTTGACGAGTGACAGTGAAGAACCAGCTGAGAAATTTTATTACCTCGTTTACGTGTGCACAAGTCAATGGAAATTGCTTAGCATCATCGGTTTGAAAACATGTAATTTTATTGCGAAAGATTAAATGTTGTCTGACAGGTTAAAAAAAAACCCAAAGTCTATGGTTTTTATCTTAGGGTTGGTATAACCATTCTGTATTCTTAGAAGCAAAACACATCATAAGTGAATATTATATGTGGAAAGAAGCGTTAATAAAGTTTGACATATCATTATAAATTTATTTGGATAATGTGGATCATTGAAATCCCTTTGTGGGGTGTACAATTTACAAGGGGCTGTATACCATTGCATCACAGATCATTGTAACTCTCCCTTTGCTCCTTTTTCTTTTCTGCTTTTCTGTGTTTGTCAATCCATCTGTCTGTCTGTCTGTCTGTCTTTCATGTGTCACACAAAGTATAGAGTCACAGAAAAGAAGTCAGCCTGATTAGGAAATCAAGCGTACATAGTATCTTCCGGGTCAGTTGCTTTGTAGGACTGCCATCACTTCAGATATTTCTCTTGAGAAAAATGTCTTTGGTGGCGGAACAAGGATATTGTTTTCAAAGAATTGACCATTCCTCCATTTTTCTTCTTTTTTTCTGTACGGAGTGCACTGGGAACGGCAATAATGAGAATGGGTTGTGGAAGGCAGGGAGGAGGGACCCAAGGACGTGGATTGAAAGGCAGGGAACGGCAAAGCGACTCTTGCTTTTACAAGCGCCACAGGGATAAAGGATGGGAGCTGTTGTTTGCCTGTTAGGGCTGAGGGGCCAGGCAGCGGCAGGTGAGGCGGGCTGACAGATAGCGGCGGTGAGGTAGTGGCGGCAGTTCCTGGGCCCCGACAGGTATGTGATGCTGCCGACGCGGGGTTTGGTTTGTTAAGTCAGACTGCACTCAGGATGGTACAGGCGGCACTTGCACAGGACGTGAGGGCTTGAGGGCTTTGTGACTTGCCGGCGGCACGGGTCTTTTTTGGGGGGTCCTTTAACTAAATGGAGTTGTCATTGCTTTTTTCATGTTCCGCGTTACGTGGTTGTCTTTTTTCATCTTTCTTCCTTTCTTTCTTTTGTCGTTTTTTTCATTCTTTTCCTGTCTGTGTGTTTCTTCCTGAAGCTTATTTGCTTGTGAGAAAAACTGATGTCCAAACGTTATTATTGTAGCAGTTTATTCACGCAAACTTAGAATTGCATATTTCTACACTTAGTCATCCCATACACTATGTATCTGACCAACAGTATGCCATCATGAACGTACTTGACAAATACGATCGACGAGGGTGAGTGTGCTTTCATATCTATGCTTGCATATGGATTACTCTTCGAAGAGTATATTTTTAGAAATGTTTTGTGTCTGAGATTTGAAAAAACCCCACCTTTTCTTCTCTTCTTATCAGAATTAGGGCATTTCTAATCCCTTTCGTATTCAACGAACTGGCCAGGTAAAAACAATCCTGTGTGTTTGCATGTTTTTTTTTTTTTTTGTTGTTGTTGTTGTTGTTGTTGTTGTGTGTGTGTGTGTGTGTGTGTGTGTGTGTGTGTGTGTGTTTGCATGTTTATTGCACGAAGTTCAGGTCACGAGAGTGGATCCATTATACTGCACCTTCCCCTCACGACTCCTCACCTCAATAAATAAACAAATGAAAAAAGATAGCAGTGTTTTTCACTTTGGAAAGAATTATCGACATGTCCCATATCGGTGAAGACAAATATCCAGGGCATACCTGTCTCACGACACACGGAAAACGAATCTCTTGTGAAGGCTTGATCAGCCTGTGAAGCTGTTACCTGACCTTTACGGAACTGTAAAGCCTGAACAGTTTGCTGACAGGGCTGGACTGGTGCACCCAGGATGGAAAGTGTTCCACAGGTGGAGGCTTGGGGTACCTAGAATGGAGTAAGGGTGAAGGGAAAGGTAAAACACAGCCTAAGGACAATTGTGTACAGTGCTGATGCCAACTCTGCAGGTGGGACACGCCAAAGTGCTTCCAGGGCACAGCTGAGTAAGAATTTGGTTGCACTGTTTTTTTGTGTTTTTTTCAAACTTGTTTTTCACTGCTTTATTTTGTCACATGGGAGTCACTGCACCTGACGTTTCGGCATTTCCATAGCATTTCATTTATTTATTTATTCATTAATTTGAGTCCCTGTTTATATGCATGTCGTGTAGGTTCTAATCTATGTGATGGTACATTGAGTACTTTGATGACAGGCATATGACTCTTTTGATTTGAGTGTGAAAATATTAAATGGTTGACTTTGTTGATTATGTAACTTTGTAAGTTTTCATTTGCGTAAATGTTATAAAGAAAAGGAAAAGAAATTGCACGATCTATGCAATTCCCTGTGCAATCTCACACATTTGTCCCTCTGTTGTTCTGATTTCAAAACAAAATGATATTCAGTCTCCATGTCCATGAGATCACGCATGTGTGTGTGCATGCGCGCATGCCAGCATGCGTGGGTGTGGTTGCGCACTTAATTAGGTGGAGCATGACAAAAAGAGAGTAAACATAATTAGTACTCTGAGCTGTTGTTGTAATGGTGGGTTGTGGCCCATACTGGAAACAAGCAACACCGCCACTCAAGCTTGTTGTGTCTGTACAGTGAGGCAGGTTGTGTGCTGTTGATTAGCCGGCCCATCATCACCATCACTCCCCCACCCCCGCCCCCACGCTGCACGTGCCGCCCCCGGGGGTCTTGATGGGTCGTCTGCCCCTCGCTCGGCGCCGTAATCCATCACAGCGGTCGGTAACGTGTCCGGCGCTCCACAACCGATCCCCTTGCGCTGCCGCAGTATAGGGCCGACGTTGAAATGGCATTGATGGGGCCAGGAGGAAATGAAAGGATGTTGTTTTCTGCTGCTGCGAAACCTTGGCCCATGGTTTCTGTTTCATTGTTAGTTAATTAGAAACTTGAGAAAATGGGAAGTGTCATTCTTTCAATTAGCTTTTCTCTCCGGCAGGTTTAGACTTTCAGCAGGGGCAGTGAACACTGGCTGAAACGGGACAGCAGCTTTCTTTGCTATGGGGACACAACTTGCAGCCACTGATGCTTGGCGTTTCTCGCCATCTTGCATGCTGGTAAATGACCAGTGCAAGATAATCACTTGTTTACTTTTCACAAATCGGTAGAAACCGCAGAGCATCACTGATACTAAACACTGTCTCTTAATTGTTTAACATCATCTCTTGACATAATAAAAACAACAAAGAAGCCTATAGCTCATATGTTTACTCTTTGACAGTATAACCCCCCTCAGGGAAATAGTCCTGATGGGTTTGATTTTTGTAGTTATAGTCCCAGTTTTGATTTCTGCACATCTGACCCAAACAATGCTATGTCCATAGCACAGTTGCATTGCAATGGATTTCCGTGCTTCGGACCGACACAGCTCACAAACTTTGTATAGGATCTGAAGCTTCATTGGGAAGAGACACTAGCTGTGCGCTGTGCGATCTTGGTTGAAGAAAATTTGTTAAATGAACTCTCAGGCAACCGACAAATTATTTTGATAAATTGAGTCCTTGTGAGCCGAATGAGAGTTGTACCAAAACTTTTCTATTTACGAGATTAGAAAATCACGGTGAATTCATATTACATTCTATATAATCAGTTCATTTTTCTACCACGGTCAGTATGATCATGTTGCTCATCAGTTTTACTTTTTCACTAGGAGTGGTATAAGACGGAAGATGCCATCGTATATAATAGGTTAGTTTTCCACCAGACATCCATTCTGCGATCGTTGTAACTGTTCCTGGATACCTTTTCGTCTCTGTGCCCATCCGTCCATTTTGTTTGTCTCTCTGTCTGTCTGTCTCTTTCTTTCTCTCTTGTGAACCATACAAGTACCACAAGAATCATTCACTATTCATCATTTCCGCGCTACAAGTGTGTGTGTGCGTGTGTGCGTGCGTGCGCGCGCGTGTGTGTGTGTGTGTGTGTGAGCTTACAGATTCTTTTTTTTTTTTTTTTTTTTTGTCTAAGCGAATACGCCGGTGATAAATAACATGTACTACAGAACATTGTTTTCCACTCCGTCTTCTGAGAATAAACTTGTCGAGATACCCCACGGTCTAAAGGAACCCATTCCATCCGTCAGAAAGGAAATGGGAAAGTGGAGATTGCACACAGGTCACTCCTTTCTCATCCATTCTCTCCAGTGGTAAGATGAAGACACTCCAGGGTGTGTTTCTTGTGGCGACCCCGTCAGAAGTAAACGTCTTATTAACTGCTGGGATTTGCATGATACATATCTGTGTAACAAATTTACTGGTGGCACCGCGAAGACTCCTCTCCGACCTTACACGAAGAGACAGAAGCAATATACACACTGTACAACCCTGTAAGGCGTACCAGGGAAATGCGTTTTGTGCATGTTCCATTTTGGATATTAGTAATTTTGGGTTTACAGTGTGGAGAGTGCAGTGTGGGGCACTTTTGTTCCCAACCCGGGCATGGCGGTTTGTTTTATACACACCACAAGGAATCTGAGACCATGCCGCGTACTCTGCTGTACAGAACCCCAATTCTCCGATTTCTTTTTATGACAATTATTCTCACATCAGTGTGTAAATTTTCCAGTGGGTTTGATTGTATATCAGGATAATTACCCAGATGTTGTTGGCTTTAGTGTGCAAATATTTTCCAGTAAATTAGATTATGCGTTAAAACAATGATCATCATATTCTCAGCGACATCAAAGGATTTATTCATAGCTTCTGGAGCTTATTTCGCTACAACAGGAAAACAAGTAGTGGAAACATTAATACTAGTGTTAATCTGCTAATCCCATTTACGGATGCTTTGAAATATGGTGTCTCCATTTTTGTGTTTATTGGTATTTTGGACATAAAATGTTTCATCAAATGCGATCACGATCGTCAAAAGTCCGGCAGACCTCACACTGTGTCTTGTTTCTGAGAGTCTTGGAGAACAACGCATCATACCAAGACGTAATCTAGCAATACCGGAAAAAATGTAATCCAGCAATACATCTGTTGAAACCAGCAGCTGATTGAACGCTTTAAATCGACATTTGCATGCTGACGGTGATACCGTATGTATGCTTTTCTGCTTTTGAGTGACAAGAAATAACAAGTGATTCACTACTGATTACCTTGTGGTGAGTGATTTGAGAAGAATTAGTCACCGTCTGGCGCATGACCCATTCTGTGCCAGTTGTGCTGGGAACGAAATGGCTGAAGGTCGCTTGTTTTCGTGCCCACTATATTTACACCCAGCCTGTGTCAGTAGCTACACTTTCCCCACATTGCGCTCAAGTGCATAAAATTGCTTTGAATGTAAAGCTTGATTTTCAAGTTGAAATAAACACATTTGATAAAATAATCCATTTATCTGCACAGTTTCAACATTCTGGTTCGTTGGTATAAGGAAACAGACTTGGCTGGTTTCATCACTAACAAGAGGATACTGTTGACGGGACCTCAAGCGCTTTGGGTTTATGCGTAGGTCAAGCATATACACCTTTTTTTTAAGCAGATGTGGTGTAAAGTATATGGATCATTTCTTAAGCTTTGACGCCTCCTTGAAATTGAAAAAAAAAAAAAAATGTACTGCGGACAGCGCATACCTCTGCGAGCGCTGAACAGGTAATTAACACCCATAATGTTTCATTTGGGATTAAGCCCTAACATAACGAAGTTGGCCTTGGTCAGAAAAGTGGTAGTATGGAATTAAAAACCCCCAAAAAACCGAACAAACAAACAAACAAAAAAACAACAACAACACAAAGCAAAACAAAACAAAACAAAAGGCAAAAAAACCCAACAAAAACAAAACAAAACAAAAACAAAAACAAACAAACAAAAACCACAACCACCACCACCAACAAACAGATAAGGATAATGACTGTCGCTCTTTATAAGACAAAGACACATTTTGATCTGTCAGAAAATACACAACTAGAGCTATCCGAATGTCATGAAGTTGTGAAAAGCAACAGTTCTTGTTCTTGTCAGTGTGCCCTTTGTTTACGAAAAGCAACAGTTCTTGTTCTTGTTTGTTGTTTACTATTTCTCTCTCTTAGCCCAATCTCCCTGGCGTGGCCCTGTGCCGGCCGGCAGAGTTCTTGGCAACAAAAGATGAAGGTTGGGCCTTGTCTGGATTTCTTACAAGTAAAATTAACAAAAGTTCCTTTTGCGGAGTTAGTGAAGAGTTTGGGAAGAGCCATGGGGAGCAGATAGTACGGGGAAACATCTACATGCTGCTGCCAGAAGGCATTCCGTACAGAAGCAGCATACAGTGAAGTTCTGTCGGAAAGTCACATCTCCACACACAGACAAACATGGACAAAAACACACACACACACAGATGCATGCACACTCACTCACACACACACACACATGCGCGCGCGCGCGCACACACACACACACACACACATGCCAAGCCCACAGTACACAGCAGGGAGGAGGGGGGGGGGGGCGGTAAGGCCGGGGAGAGGGCAGCGAGGGAGGGGAGCCGAGGCCCCCAGCCCCGAGATGGATGACTGACAGACCGACAGTGGACACGTCCCGGCTTCGCGCGCCCTCCACTGGCGGCGAGGGACCCGGGCAGGGAATGTAAAAGGCCATTAGCTGCCTTAAACTTCCCCCTACCCCGCCAGGCTGGAACCCCAACACCCCCTCCACTCTCCGTAACCCCCTTCCCCCCACCACCCCACTGCCTTCATCCCTCCCTCCCTTCAGAAGTCATCACTCACGAGCAGGATGTTGGGGGGGGGGGGGGGAGGCGGGGGGGGGGGGGGGGGTGTAAGGTAGGGGATGACGGTTGAGTTGGGGTGCGTGTATGTGTGTGTGGGTGTGTGTGGAGCGGGGAAGGGCTAGGGGGGTGGAGGGGGGCGGGCTTGGTGATCAATGGAGCAAGCGAGGAACAGGCGAACTCATGTTCTGCCTAATGAGCAACCTGAGGGGAAGATGGTGAGGATGGGTGAAGGTGGTGGCGGGCGGTATCTATTACCTGGGTCTTCCGAGCCGTCTGGGGAGGAGGAGGGTTGTGGGGGGAGGGGATGGGGAGGGAGAGGGGGCAATGGACGGACCTCTGGCTAACATTTTGTGGAACTGAACCGACTGGCCGGCAGACAGGAGGGAATGACAAGCAGCAACAACTGGAATCTGTGAACATGCTTCGTACATCGCTGCTTCTGGAGCTGAGGCTCACGGCCACGCTTAGTGAATAGCGTGTGTGACTTGTGTTTGACAAGCATCACCCATAATACTGCAACGAAATTCGTTAATGGTGTTTTTTATATGAGGTTAGGAGAGTTCTGACCTTTACCCTTTTAAGGAGGGTGGAAGAGAGGGTCACACACACACACACACACACACACACACACACACACACACACACACACACACACACACACACAGATACATCAGTCGTGTCCGACAAGTGCCGTCAGAACAGTTGAGGAAGTAATTATCGTCCCGCCTCACTGGGCTGTAATTTGATAAAAAGTGGAGACCGTCTTTCCCAAGTTACATCCTCACTCTCTTGGCCAAGAGGGCTTCAGGACAGTAGGCGTTGGGATGGTCCCCAAAGGCCAGCTTTCCCCCAACGCAGTCTTGCCTCCTAGTTTGAGAGTCATAGCCCTTCACAAAATACTGAGCTGTAAATAAAATCCCAACCATTGATCATAATTACAGTCCTCACTTTGCTGTTGGCCCAGCTGTAAACTTACTTCAATCAAACCGAGAGTTGAGATGGATGAGTGTCGGATACAGACGAGCAATAACACTAACACACACACACACACACACACACACACACACGCACGCACGCACGCGCGCGCGCGCGGTCACTCACACAGACAGATACACACACACACAGTCATGCACACAGTCATACACACACACACACACACACACACACCCACACACACAGCCCAATGACATGTATAGACAGCACAGTAGAGGGGTGGGGGGAGACAAAGCAAGACTAAAAGAGGAAAGTTCAGTTTCAGTTTCTCAAGGAGGCGTCACTGCGCTCGAGCAAATCCATATACGTATAAACCTCCCCTTGTTCCTATCGTAAAGAAAAGACAGATTTTATTTACCAACCACAAGGGGAGTCGGGTTCGGGGAAAAGACAGACTAGGTTTCACTGAAAAAGAGAAACACAAGTCCGGCCCAGAGATGTCTCTGTTCACTTTAATTTCGTTCCATCAACTCTCTAAAAGACTAAAAGGTGGAAAAGCTAAAACCATACATGAATAAAAACTGACGGAAAAAGCTACACATAACCTAAGCTGACCTGTTTTCTTTCTAACTAAAACTATAGTACTTGTAAAGGGGGAAGATGATGGGGTTATGATCAATAAGGCGTCTAACACCCTCTAGGTCTTGGGGAGGGATTGGTCTGGGACGCGCACGTATGGCAGTACCAGAGGTCAACTCTGTGTCATGCAAAACATCAGTCTTCCCTGTGTCAAAATCAGCCTGAGTAAAAACATCTGAGAAAGTAACAAGTTTTTTTCTGTGAAAGAATCTTTCCACTCAGGATAAGCGTCATCACCAAAATCAAATTTGGACCTTAAACCACAACTGTCACTAGCATTGTCAGGGTCAGTCACTGAGGTAGAGGAGGTAACATCATTCGTAGATCCACAGTAGTCTGACATTTGCTGGATGATCTGCGCCACAGCATACTCTGCACGGATGAAGAATAGGTCGGCAATGACCCGTTTGATGTAGATCGGACTGTCAGTGTTGTTCACCACAGTCACCTTCACTATGGGCAAGGCGGATGTAGGTGCCTATGACGCCAGGACTGAGAGACCATCTGGTAGGGCGTCGACAATGGGCTCCTGGACCAGGTCAGCATCCCTGGTGGTGACCAGGCCCGGTCGTGTCATCCCTCGGAGATCCACTGCCGAATGGGGTGGTATGGAGATGGGTCGTTCTACCAGTCTGACGGGAGCAAGACGTCCATCTAAGTTGCCGGCAGCCTTGTTGTAGGCGAAGGCTGCCTCACAACGTATGTTGCGAGTGGAGGCTCGCTTGCCACACGTGGAGGTGTTGTATGCTTTGGCAAAACACGCCGAGGACGACAGACACACGAGTAGAGAAAGACGTGTCGGGCCCCACTAATGCTTCAGTGTCCACAATCCCAGAAGTTCCACCTACCGCTTCTGGTAGCTCTACAGTCATCCTAACACACCTAAAGTATGGAACCTTTTGACCTCCAGCACCGTTATGGCAAGCTCGAAGTCGGGCTGTTCCAACTCTACTGATGACAAATAAGTCCCAAAGAACGACTCTGAAACTATGGTCACTTGAGACCCACTGTTTAATAAAGCCTTAGTGTTAACACCATTCACTTTAATAGGGGCTTCACAACAGGGTCCTACCAGTGCCTCTAGACTTGGCTGTGTGTCTACTTTGCTTCCTACCATGTTGCACTGAATGTCAGTTAAATCATCTTTTGAAAACAACGTTACTGTTTGTTGGGCCGACACATTCCTCACTATCACTCAGACTAGCACGTCCGTCTCCATTCCTGCTAAGCACACCTCCACGTGCGGGGGTAACCGGTCCTTGTCCCTTGGCAGGACCTGGATGGGTGCGGGTGGTGTCCTGGAGAGGTGTCCTCGCAGCTCGCAGGTCTGCCCCGGTGAGAGCTTCACCACGGCATTGGCTGCCAGTCTCACTGGCTGTAGCATGAGGATGTGGTCCAAGACCTCCACCGCTCGCTCCACCCAGTCCGCCTTTGGTGTTGGGGCTTGGTCATTCCGGGCCTTAGCTCCCCCGTCAACTTTGGCCCCCTTTAGTTTAAAGGGACCTCGGGCAGCCCCTTCCGTCGGCACCACGTTGCGGCGACGCCTCCTCCTGTCCTCCTCTGCGACCAGCTGAAGATTGGGCGGGTTCCGGCAGTTCCTGTAGAAGTGGCCCTCTACTCCACACTTGTAGCAGGACCCACGTGCTCGCCTGGGAAGTAGTGGGGGGTGGTTGTCTCCCATCGCTGGCGCAGCCGTCTGGGTGACATGGGCGACAACCTCGGGCTGCCGAACCGTCCTCCGCTCTGACTGACCAAGGCCCTCTATTTGCCTCGTGGCCTTGAAGAGGTCGGCGAACGTTGGCGTCCCTTCTCCCGGCTCGCCGAACTTGATTCTGAGCTCCAGGGCGATCAACCCCGTGCAGCTCTTTGAGAAGGCTAGATATAGCCTCCTGTTGAAGGACTTCTCCGGGTAATGGGCCGTTGCCTGCAGGTCCTTCAATTTCCCATAGACCTCTAGCAGATGGTCTGCTAGATTAGGCTGTGACTGACAGATGTCGATGAAGACATCATCTGGGGGCTTTAACGTCCCAAACAAACTGTCCAGCTCCTCCAGCATGTGGCTGGCATCGTCGGCAGGGAGGCTGCTGATGTGCTGGAGCGCTGGTCCCCGAAGATGGTGCTTGATGAAAGCCGTCTTGTTCACGACCGCCTCATCCTCCAGGGCAGCCCGAATGAGAGGGTACCACTCCGGGAAGGTGGTCTCCTGAGGGGTTGTCGGGGGCCGGCCGGTGAAAAGCTTCACCTTCGGAACCTGGGGAGGCGGCTGTGTGATGACCCTGGTCTTGTCTTGGCTGGCCCGCCTTAACCTGTCTTCCAGGTCAGCCACTGCTTGCCCGTGTTGCAGCCCAAGTCGCTGCAGCTGGTCCCGTAATGTAGCCACGTCATCGTCTGTGCCGGGTATGCCCGATGTGGAGCTCTCCCCACTCAGCTGTCTGGCGTCCTCTCCGGAAGCCATGATTTCACGTTGCTAGAGCCCTTTATTTACGTTACTTTCTACTCTCTTTTTTTCTGTCCTAATCTGTCGAGTCCCTTATTGGGCGCCCAAATGTAAACCTCCCCTCGTTCCTATCGTAAAGAAAAGACCGATTTTTTTACCAACCACAAGGGGAATCGGGTTCGGGAAAAGACAGAGAAGGTATTACCATAAAAAAACAAACCCCAAAACAAACAAACAAACAAAAAACAACAAAAAAACACCACAACCCCCCAAAACAACAACAACAACAACAAACAAAAACAAAACAAAACAAAAAACAAAAACAAAAACAAAACAAACCAATAACAAACAAACAACCAAACAAAAAAACCAAAACCAAAACAAAACAAAACAAAAAACAAACACACAAAAAAACAACACAAAAACGAGTCAGGCCCAAATATGTTTTTGTTCAGTTTAATTTTGTTTCAACAACTCTCTAGAAGACTAAATGGCGGAAAAGGTAAAACTGTATGACTAAAAGCTAACGAAAAGAAAAGGTATTGAAAGGAAAGAAAAAGGGCTCTAGCAACTGTGGCCTGAAAACATCAGTGCAAACCAACATAAGAATAATGCATTGTCCAACCATTTCCAGACTCACAGATTCACTCGAAAAAATCATCTTAATACCAACATATAACATGCGTTTCCCCGTCTTCATAGAGGAAAAATATAAAGAATATGGAATTAAGTTATTCCAATGTGCTAGGTACCCCAACCCAAACTTCATGCAAGAGCATAATTATCATCCATGAAACACATGATAAGGGAATGTGCTATAGTACATTGAACCTTCAGTTCAACTCATATAGCATTATTAGCTCTTCGCCTTGGGGTTGCGCTCAGGCCATCAGTAAAGACAAACCACCCCAAACCAAGAACTAATTAAGTGATGAGACAATCACTCTAGGAATAGGGTAAACACCATCCAGTTTAACCCTATGCCGAGCACGTCGGAACAACAATTTCCAATCATGTGGGTCTCGTTCATTCAACATCACCAGTTCACCTCATTCCCTTGTGCTCAACCACAATTTCTCTTTAACCGCTCTTACAGTCAATCAAATCTTGGATACTGACCACTGTCCAAACCTCAAGCAATACAGATATAAACGTGGCTCGGAGTATGTATACGCATGAGCCAGGAAAATAAACATTCACATCTAACATAAATGCTGGGTATATATGAAAAAATATATGTATAGAAGAGAGAGAGAGAGAGAGAGAGAGAGAGAGAGAGAGAGTATTCACGAAATTTCGGAAAAAGAACGGAATAACACATTTCAATCTTCAACATTATTGCAACATTCCTTCACAAACCAAAACTATATTCATTGAACAAACTCTTCCCGACTACAAGTACACCTATCCATTAATACTGAAACAATTATCATCTAAAAACACACTCCCCTTCACTTTTATCATCAACCTATCAATTATTATCATTATTATAATTATTATTATCATCATTATTATTGTAATTAATATAATTAATCTACGATATTTATCCGCAAGCATTCCTGTCTTTCTCAAGTATAGGCTATCCTTCCCCAGATTCCTAACAGTTTTTCCCCGAAGAAATAAATCATGGATCTCTTTAAAAACAACAACACAAAACACTATATAACAACGCTAAAACGATGTATAATAGATGCCGACCATTGTATTCAAATATAACAACAACAACAGGCAGCTGGATCACAACGCAAAACAATGTGCGCCAGCCGGATTTAACTCCCAATATCTTACGTTCGGTAATCTAACTTTTAACCACCAAATATCCCAACACATATCAGGCTTTCCAACACCCAATTCAATATCTAACTTAACTGTTTCTTTTTTCTTCCAATGGTATATACCCCCAAATGATACTTTACTATCAGATTAACACTAAAACTTTATAGGCTTTGCAAAAACCACTAAGACAATTAATGTGTCAAAATACAAATATGCAGAAACAATCAGCTACCATGACATGAATACAAACGCGTAATAGCAATGCACAATATAAACATAGTAACATACTAACACCGGAGAATAAAGTCTTCTAGCATCAATGACAGAATAAAAGAACTATTTCCACATACCTGCTTTCTTGCCACAACTGTCACACACTCACACAAAAACACACGTTTCCTCCCACAAAGATGGGGCTCTTACTAACTCCCGTTCGTTCCCCTCTGTACCTTAGGGGACGCGGTTCATGAAATTATCACGCCTCATGATTAATTATTAAGCCCACCCCACAATATTATTATTGATCAACCAAAACGTTTTAAACACAAATTCCAGAGCACATACACTCAAAATCAACATCCTAGTATTTTGATGCACTTTATCAAAACTCAACCAAAACTATCTAATGATTACTAAACAAAATGATCCGGACTATTTGTTAAAATTTACCGGACAACGTCCTCCTCCGCGAGAAAAACCAGAAAATAGCGCCCTGCCAGCCTCTGTAACTGTTGGCCAGTGACACGTTAGAGCCTCAGTGGTTCCCCCCTCTACGGCCGGAAGCCAGTACTTCCTGCCCGGCGGGATCCCTCCACAGCGGACGTCTCGGCCAGCCCAACTCACGACACTAAGTGGCCCACCAGGCTGATCCCCCCAACATGTCACCTTCTTATGGCCGTTGGCTGTCCGCAAGAGTACTAACACAGTTGTGAACATGGTCAACGACAAAATACAAAAATACTTCCTACGCCATTTACGGGTGTACATATGCTACACCACATCTGCTAGGCAGATGCCTGACAGCAGCATAACCCACGCGCTTGTCAGGCCTTGAGTGCATGCTTACATATTTGTGTACCTATCAGAGTGGATTTTTATTTTTTTTTACATTATTTTGTCAGACAACACTCTCTCATTGCCATGGGTTCTTTTTCTGTGCGCCAGCTGAACTCACTGGGACCTCGGTTTATCGGTTTATCCTAAGACTAAACGCTCATTTTGATTTTCCAGTCAAAACTTGGGGGAGAAAGGGCGAGAGCGGGATTCGAACCCGCACCCTCACGGACTCTGTTCTGTATTGGCAGCTGAGCGTCTTAACCATTCTGCCACCTTCCACCTCCTCCTGAAAGAGGGAAAACAACAACGATAAAAGACGGGGTGGAGAAACACAAAGACAGGACCACTGACAGATGAAGAGAGAGGTGAGAGAGAGGCGTAAGCATTATATATATATATCATAGAGTGATGGCCAAGAGGTAACGCGTTCGCCTTGGAAGCGAGAGAATCTGAGTGCGCTGGTTCGAATCACGGTTCAGCCGCCGATATTTTCTCCCCCTCCACTAGACCTTGAGTGGTGGTCTGGACGCTAGTCATTCGGATGAGACGATAAACCGAGGTCCCGTGTGCAGCATGGATTTAGCGCACGTAAAAGAACCCACGGCAACAAAAGGGTTGTTCCTGGCAAAATTCTGTAGAAAAATCCACATCGATAGGAAAAACAAATAAAACTACACGCAGGAAAAAATACAAAAAAATGGGTGGCGCTGTAGTGTAGCGACGCGCTCTCCCTGGGGAGAGCAGCCCGAATTTCACACAGAGAAATCTGATGTGATAAAAAGAAATACAAATACAAAATATATATGTATATATATTATACTCAGTACATTTTTGTGGGTAAGACATGGCACACTGGCAGATTTTTCATAAGATTAGCACGGTGTGTGTTTCTAAAGGCAGGGAAGGGGAAGGGAGAGGAGGGGCACGGCACTGAAAAGGAGAGGAAGGAATCGTTGTAGATTCCGAAAGGCAGACAGACAGATACCACAGACTCGAAATTAACTCAATAAGTGAGGGACGTGTATGAATCGATAAGGGGTTTGATCACAGACAGGCTGAATGATATAGATTTGCATTTGCTTCATTTACATATGTACAATTGCTTAATGACGATTTATTGCCGATATTTCTAACGTGAAAGGTGACGACAAAAGAAAACAAACAAGAGAGAGAGAGAGAGAGAGACGCTCGACCGTCACTCACACACACACACACACACACACACACACACACACACACACACACACACACACACACAGAGCTGAAAAGGAAGTCCGGCTTTTAAAATTAGCATTAATTTCTCATTGCACGGCGGTTTCTGAGCAGCTGCGCTGATGAAGAGCTGTCAGGCTGAACGGATAAGGGGATGTGCCGGCAGATGGCCGGGATGAGAGGCTGTGGGGTTAAACTACAATAAATGATGAATAGATGAATAGCTTGCTAGTGAAAGATAGATAGATAGACAGACTGACAGACAGACAGACAGATAATGAAAATG
>NC_134879.1:53661038-53673538 GCF_041734735.1 Babylonia areolata | reverse complement strand
TTCAGCCCGTGTGGAGGTCGCGGCCCTTGGTGCCACAGGATCCGCCGGGCCCCTCTCCACGGGGGGGTCGGTTTTCAGGGAGGAACCGGCTGGCCGGCCACGGGCACTGGGGAGAGGCGGACAGATGCCGTGTCTGACTTGGTGCCCACGTCGGTCTGGAGAGTTTTAATAACCTGTACTGCCGTGCTGCTGCTGGTGGTGGTGGTGGTGGTCTCTGACGGTGGTGGTGGTGGTGGTGGTACTGGTCTCTGACAGTAGTGGTGGTGGTGGTGGTGGTGGTCTCTGACAGTAGTGGTGGTGGTGGTGGTGGTGGTCTCTGACAGTAGTGGTGGTGGTGGTGGTGGTGGTCTCTGACAGTAGTGGTGGTGGTGGTGGTGGTCTCTGACAGTAGTGGTGGTGGTGGTGGTGGTCTCTGACAGTAGTGGTGGTGGTTGTGGTGGTGGTCTCTGACTGTAGTGGTGGTGGTGGTGGTGGTGGTGGTGGTGGTCTCTGACAGTAGTGGTGGTGGTTGTGGTGGTGGTCCCTGACAGTAGTGGTGGTGGTTGTGGTGGTGGTCTCTGACAGTAGTGGTGGTGGTGTTGGCGGTACTGGTCTCTGACGGTGGTGGTGGTGGTGGTCTCTGACAGTAGTGGTGGTGTTGGTGTTGGTGGTGGTGGTCTGTGACGGTGGTGGTGGTCTCTGGCAGTAGTGGTGGTGGTGGTTTCTGACGGTGGTGGTGGTTGGTTAGTGTCGGTTGAAGTGCAGATGAGTTAGTGCTCTACTGCTTGGGTGTGGTGGTGGTGGTGGTGGTGTGTGTGTGTGGGGGGGGGGGGACAGGAAGGTAGGGGGGGGGGGGGTCGAGGGACAAAGGGAATGACGGTGCAGGTCTTGTGATGGTGGATTGAGAAGCTGATACATATAAATTTATCGACGATGTGCACATAATATCATGTATGTATGTATGTATGTATGTATGTATGTAACACAATAAAAGCAATCTTTCTTAATCAATATAGAAATTGAAGGAGGTATTTAAGCATGTGCACATGCACACACCTACTCCTATATATGCGACGGGTGCGCGCGTGTGTGAGCGCTCACGAGGAGAGTCGTTTTGCGACCAGTGTTGCTTTTGCCCCTTTAAAGTCAGGTTATTCGACACAAAAATCGAACTGTAGTCGGAGCAGCAGTCAGAAGGAAAAGACGCTCAGAAGTAGCGTCCTTGTTATTATCACTGGCATCAAGTCGCACTTCCATCCTGAATTCAGCTCAGGAATTGAGGATGCTTAATTAAGTGGGATTCATTTCGTCCCACTTTAACATCCTCAGTTCAGCTCCAGGAATTTAGGATGCTAAAGTGCGACATTACCTATCATTATTTTTTGTTTTTGTTTTCCCGAAGTGGTGGTCGCTTTCGCTGCGAAAAAAAACACCTGGTTTCTGTTGTTCGCAGCGGAAGTCGGTGAGCGTTCGTCGCCGGGCGAGCCGCTGGAGTGTTTTACACCTATCTGCCGGCGCTATCAGTATCGCCCACGACCTGTAGCACTATCACACGTACGACATTGCGCAGACGTGTCCAGGTCAGTAGGTTCGCACATTCCTCTCAGGTTCACACACTGCACCGGAAAGACAGCTCCCCCTCCCCCTCGCCTCCTATCCCCCAGCTCACGCGCCTTCCCCACGTCTCTCTAGTTCCCCCTACACTCGCCTCGGAGCGTCCATGCATGGGGCACCACGACAGAGGGAGGGAGGGAGCGAGTGAATCAAAGTGTCTACAAATTGCAGGCCGTTATAAATGTCAGCGCTTTACGAGGGGCAATTAGTGTCGAGGAGCGGCAGCGTCAAGTCGTGGCAGCTTCTCCTGGCCGCACGGTAAGGCCCAGAGCGCCCGGCCCCGCGGTATCGCCCGCTGTTAAAATGTCAACGATAATAACACGTTTATAACGATTATCAACCGTTTTCCTCTTCAACACAAACCACATCTAATACACCCTGAGGCCGGGTGTGAACACACGCCTTGCTGTGGACGTGTCACCGTTTTTTTGTTGTTGTTGATCGTTTGTTTTTTGTGTGTATGGAGGAATCCCTCTCCATGTAATGCTACTTGTCTGCTGCACCAGATGGAACTCTGGCACCTGGAAAGAAAGGGGCAGGGGAGAGCGACCTTGTGGGTGGCAGTTAGACTCGTAGTATGTCGTCCATAAAGAAAGCTGAAGTGTAACAGCATTTAAATTGTTTCTTTGTTTGCTTCTCTATCCTCTGGCCTTCACTGACCTACATCCTGTCGGGAAGGGTGCCGGTAAAGCACCTCTGGAATCGCAGCGGCGTTTGATCTGATTTTGGGCGCACCTACACAAACAGGAAGACTGGGACTCAGATATATGTATCTTTTCCTGTTCTGGTGACGTCGCTGTTTTCTCCCTGGCTCATCTGGAAGCTGACAGACATGTGTGTTTGCTTGGTTCCAGCTCTTCGCGGCTGCCAGAAAAGAACACACACACACACACACACACACACACACACACACACACACACACACACACACACACACACACACACACACACACACACACACCCTTCCTACTGGCAGTTCTTGAAAGAAGGAATCTGAAGGACAGTTATCACTGCCTATAGTTTCATGCTGGGTCTCACAGACGATGGGGGAAACAAATAAATCTTCTGGGTTCATTTTTTTGTTTTGTTTTGTTTTTTGCTGCCCCATCATCTGCGCCGTTTCAGTGGCATTACTCCCACGCCGCTCATTTAGATTCACCCATACACGGCCACACCCGGGTTCGTCCGTCGCAGTTCCAGCGTCGGCAGTCCACAGGGAACCATCGATGTTAGGCCGCCTGGAGGCCACACACCAGAGGAGACCCTGCACTGCTGCTGAGTCACTTCGGTGGTGTTCAGTGGTGCCTGTTCTGTTTTAACGTACTTAGGACACCACCTACTAAGCCCCCTACTAATGACAATAATGGCTTAGTCGCGGAGCCAGACTGAGTGAGCGTCTCCCCCAGAGTGGAGACCGCCACCACGTCCCTCAAACAACAGCCCCCCCATGAATCTGCCGACACTGACGACATTGACAGGACTCACCCCAAGCACGGAAGTGGAGGGGTATCGAAACTGAGGTCACCATGAGAGCAGGGCATGAAAGACCACAGATTTTGAGACTATTTTGTTTTTTTATATTGATGACGATGAAGGAGGAAGAGGATGACGATGATGACGACGATGTTGCTATGGAAGTCCATTTTGGTTTGGGACTGCGTGACAAAGCTGTACTCTACACTTCCTGTCATAATGATATCCCGGCGTTAACCAGGCCCGAGAGATACAGACACTTGCAGTGTTGGTCAGGTAATTAGAGCAACACACCCAAAGACGCATCCTTGAAGTGGATGACACTCGACTGTGTGGTCCCAGTCTCCCCATTTAAGCCCAGAGCACACTCAACTCTGGGTAGGAGCCGGCCACGGGCCGAAAAACCCACCTCCGCTGGGATTCGAACCCGCGTCCTCCCAGCCGTCAGTCCGCGACGCTAACCACTTCGCCACGGCGGCTGGTTTCTGGGTTCATTTCTGTCTGGACCCGTCATCTCTCAGCCACCTGTGTATCCTGGCAGCAGTGTCTGTCCAACCTTCCTGCTTCGTGGATGTCTTGGAGTTGGAAGAATCCCTCGCACACCAGTCACAGAGTCTTCGTTGTCTCCTGCACCGCGAATGGTTTTGGGGTCTCTGTGTGTTCCTGGCTGTGGTGATTCCCGTCGCCCCGTCAGGCAGCAGGCTGTGACCTGAGGCACATCACTGTCCTGCTCCTTGCTGTGGAAGTCTGCATTGGCGTTGGTCCGATATATCTATACAGGGCGGCATGTGGAATCTTGATGTCAATTATTGTTAAATTACTGTACTTATATTACCCAGCTATTTCATAATGTATCCACCCACCCACCCACTCCCAAACCCCATCCCTCAACCATTTCTCTCAAGTTCTGTCGGCCTCGGTTGTGATAGAAGTGGCAGGGTTTAGTTACAGTGGGGTTTAAAGTAGATCCCGCTTCAGGTGATATGGCTGATAACAATATCAAGACAGTGAGGAAAGGGCACATGTCTGACACTGCACTGACATCACCAGGACGTGGTGGAACGCCACCACGCTAGGATGGGCAGCAAAATTGCCAGGTTTTACTTTGGGTGTCTGTGATTCGAACTCACAACATTTAGACTACGAGCTCGACGGCTCAACCGTTTGAGCAAGTGCTGCTGAAACTGGGACAGGCAGCAAGGTGAAATGCCACTGACCACTGAGGTGCAGACAGGTCGATGCCATGGATGCAGTATTGCAGCTCTGCTGTCACTTTGGTCGGCAAATCAGACGGGCGCAATAGCCGAGTGGTTAAAGCGTTGGACTTTCAATCTGAGAGTCCCGGGTTCGAATCACGGTGACGGCGCCTGGTAGGTAAAGGGTGGAGATTTTTCCGATCCCCCAGGTCAACATATGTGCAGACCTGCTAGTGCCTGAACCCCCTTCGTGTGTAAACGCATGCAGAAGATCAAATACGCACGTTAAAGATCCTGTAATCCATGTCAGCGTTCAGTGCGTTATGGAAACAAGAACATACCCAGCATGCACACACCCGAAAGCGGAGTATGGCTGCCTACATGGCGGGGTAAAAACGGTCATACACGTAAAAACCCACTCGTGTACATGCGAGTGAACGTGGGAGTTGCAGCCCACGAACGCAGAAGAAGAAGAAGAAGGTCGGCAAATCTTCGTTAACTTCTCTGAGTGGGGCAGACGCAGACCAGAAGTTTTATCTACAGATAATCTGCGTTTCGGTATTGGCGATATCTGATCATGACAAGCCAAACAGAGGGAGGTGACCGCTTCGTGTCAGGACAGGAAGTCTCTCTCGTGGTGCATCTAGCGTATTGTCATCCCAGGTCAGGTCAGGTCAGGTCATGGAAGTCCATCTCAAACGGTGAAGGCGTACTGGTCATAGACGTATAGTCATTACACTTCTTTAAAAAAAAAGAAAAGGCAAAAAGAAAAGCGTCAATAAGTTCGCAGTGCAACCCGTGTTCCAGCGCGTGGCATAGTACTTATCACTGTTTTGATACATTTTTTGCGGGCTACATAATCCCCATACTCTTTTTTTTTTTCATCCACTTAAGATGTCTGTACCCATGCCGTCAATGATTTATACTTTACTACCCGGTATTTTGCAGTCATTACGATCTCGACTTTTAAGTCAGCTTTGTTCGTAGAGGGATCGGCATGACATGGGAGCCACTGGCGCGGTCTGAGCAGGACTGGAGGACAATGAAACGACTTTAAGGTCGCAGAGATACTGTTTCCTCTTTGTCTCTTCGTGGACTGCTGTGGTGCTGGCCCTTCGTTGTTTCTTGCTCCACGGCGGGGCTTGTTTCGCTTGTATGTCAATGATTTGTTCACCGTGCTCAACATCAACGCATTTTCTTCACGTGTCGCCGATGGTCCGCTTAGTATTGAGACTGAATTGTATCGTTGAACACATTCTCTCTCTCTCTCTCTCTCTCCCTCTTTCTCTGTCTCAATCTCTCTCTCTTTTTCACACACACACACACACACACACACACACACACACACACACACACACACACACACACACACACACACACACACACATTTACAGAGAGACGGGCACACACATACACGCACGAACTCACGCACGTAGTCATACACACATGTCCAAGTACACACATAACTGAACTGTATCGTTGAACACTCTCTCTCTCTCTCTCTCTCTCTGTCAATCTGTCTCTCTTTTACACACACACACACACACACACACACACACACACACACACACATTTACAGAGAGACGGACACACACAGACACGCACGAACTCACGCACGTACTCCTACGCACATACCCACCCACTGATGCATTTACAATCACAGGCTCATAGACACGAAACAAACTGATAACCACTGAGACCAGAATGGAGAGGAACACTTATTTCAATGATTGGGGAAAAAAACAAACAAAAACAAACCCACGCACACTCACACACCTAAAACACCAATTCGCTCATTTGAGCTTTAGCAAAAAAAAAAAAAAAAAAAGAAGAGATCTTTAATTCTTCTTTTTCAGTTACGACAAAACACTCACAAGCTAAAGCTGTAAATCCACAGAGCCTTGGTTAAGGTTTTTGTACCTTGCCACTTTCCGGACTGTGTAGTGGGCCCATTTGTACCGCCCCTTGACAGTGTCAGGTCGGAAAGTGGATTTTAAGGAGGACGAAGTAGGCCCTGAGGCGAGGGTGGCATTTGAACTGTTGGTTGCTGCAGCTGGTGGGGGCATGCAGGGCACAGCCGCACTGTGCTGGGGGCAATGATGGGGAGAAGAAGAAGAAGAAGAAGAGCTTCAATAAGGAACCAACTCGAATAAGTGTCAGAGCTTTTGAAACACAGTTTTAATCGTTTGTTTTGTATTCAACGGGAACGATTAGATACGAGACAAGACAAGAGTAGCTATAAATTTCTGATCGATCTGTGGTCTCAGAAAACGGGGGAAAAAAGAGGGAAAAAAAGAAAGAAAAAAAAGAAGAAATAAACAAAGAGAGAGAAAAAAAAGAAAACTGCTGTTGGCAACCTTCAAAAGCACATCTGGCTTTGGAAGAGTCACCACACACGTACACGCACCGCCTCCCCCACCCCCCCGCCCTCGGCCCTCCTCCGTCCCCCTACCCTCCCCTTCCCCCCCACCCCACCCACATCTTTCAGAATGAAAAATCCTCAAAGTTGTCTTGAAAGATTAAACATCGTAAAAAAAAGGGGCATTTTTGTGCGATATAGCCTCCATCAGGGAAGAAGATAGTGTACCGGAATGGGGCAGCAAGATCGCCAGGAACAATGGGCAGCACTCACTTCCACCCCCCTTCCCACTTAATACAGTGGGAGATGGCTGTGTGTGCCGTGTGCCACCTCCTCCAAGCCAGTGACGCCTTCCTCTCTCTTTAAGTGCCAGCACTGGGCACCGTTAATGGCTTCGTTGTGTCGTTTTTAAGACAATGACATAAAGAACAGTTAGAGTTTGTGCTGGTTTTAACGGGCTCCAGGAAGGGGGGGGTGTTTTAAGCCTAATTAGTTCCGGGGGCCTTTCTTGACAGTCCGTTTCGTGGTGTGTAATAAATACAGAGAACTCACTGACCCCGAGGTCATGGGTCCATTTAGGAGGGGGTAAAGGGGCTTCAACATCAGCTAACTTGTTATTTATTCTCATTGCTCTGCACTGCAACTCCCGCAGTCACACGTATCTACGAATGGGCTTTTACGCCTACGGCCCCTTTTACTTGCTATTTAGGCAGCCATACACTGTTTTCATGGGTGATTGTTAAAAAAAAGCTTGTTGGTTGTAGATGGTCCGGGAACATCCCATAATCATTAAAGAGGACTCAACACAGACAGTAGAGGTCCTTGCAACGGGAGGTTCAATATCACCTAGCTTTTGACAAGGCAGCGCCAATAACTGGCCCCGTGCCATCTTGCTTTACTTACCGATTTGGTCGATCGGGACACAACATTGCCGTATCAGCCCGTTAAGGACAGCTATTGAAAAACAAAAACAAATAAACAAAAAAACAACAACAAACAACAACAACAAAAATTAGGGGGGGGGGGGGGGGTGGGGGGGGGGCGATTAATCACAGGTAAGAGTTGTTTTTTTTGTTTTTTTTAATGAACCTTTTTAAATTTCATTTCAGACAACGAAACCGAACATTGACACACGACCAGAAAAAAAACAACAACAAAAAAACAACAAAATGGATAATCATCATCATTTCCTTACACTGAGTATATCATTCAATTATCCATACAAATACATACAAACTCACACACATGCACACATACGTACATACGTACACATATAAACCCAAACACACACTGCCACAAGCACACAAATCCACAGACATGCACACAAACATATCGGCACCTGTATACACGCACCTTCATCCACCGATGTCTGCATGTAATGTATACATTAAACGTCATAGAACACAGCACTCATACAGGTAAGAGTTTACATCGAGGCATGGGTTGGAAATAGGTCGTCACAGTGGAACTTCGGCATAGTGCGCGTGCGTCGGGGTTCAGGCACTAGCAGGTCTGCGCATCAGGAAACATCTCCACTCTTAAACCCACCAAGCGATGATAAAGGGTCGAAACCAGCACCCTGAGATCGAACGTGCAATGCGCCCATCCGTCGAGTATCTGAAAGAGTTTCTGCACGGTTTCCTCATTTTATTACATATATATATATATATATATATATATATATATATATATTGTGTGTGTGTATGTGTTTGTGTGCGTGCGTGCGTGCGTGCGTGCGTGCGTGTGTGTGTGTGTGTGTGTGTGTGTGTGTGTGTGTGTGTGTGTAATCCGGTCTTACAGGTGAGGCCACAGCAAAACCAGAGCTGGATGATCAATGGTTTATCCACTTGCAATGGGAACTCATTTACAGTTTAGTCTTTTGTGAAGGATTATGACTTTCAAACTGGGAGGCAAGATTGCACTGGCTGTCAGTGCTGCAGCCTTGGGGGGACTGGTTGGCCTTTGGGGACCATCCCAACGTCCTAAAGCCCTCTTGGTCGAGAGAGTGGCGATGTATGACTTGGACAAAGCACTCTCTGCAATCAAATTCCAGCCCAGATATGTCGTGACAGTTGTTCCACCTGCTGTGCTGATTGTCGTAATCAGACACGACTGACTACCACACATACATATATTTGACCCGATTCCGATTTCACGTAACAAGAGGTATTTTTAATTTATTGTTTCCTTAATATCTTTTCGTCCAGGCGAGAGATTATTTTGCGGAATTAGACTTGTTTTGCACACTCTTTGCCGATTTTTGGAAACTTCAATGACTCTTGCTGTCGAGCCGGCGGTAAGACATTGTGAGACTGACTCATCGACTGTGCTATCATGCAGTGTGTGAAATGCTTGAATCGGTTGGATTAGAGTCTTACTTACCTGACGGCTGTATCCCTCCCTCCCTCCCTCCCTCCCAATCCACCTCTCCCCCGTCTCATCTCTTCCCCCCCCCCAACCCCCTGCCCCCCCCCTCTCTCTCTCTCTGTGTCTCACCTACGAAAAGCACGCGTACTTCTAATGTGTAAAAAAGCACATTAAATTCACACCACAGCACGTAACTCACCGTCAGACTACAAAGGGTCCCGCAGGGTCATGCTCGTTTATGGACGCTTTCCACACCTTGCCTTTCACCTGCATCACCTGCCCTCGAGGTGAGGTGGTGTGTAAGGGGCGGGACAGGTGGGGGTAGGGTGGAAAAGGTTGAGGGGGTGACTCGCAGTACCATCGAACCACCCGTGTGGAAGGCGCAGAGTGCCAGCAAGAGACCGTCAAAATAGCCCACGACATGGTGTGGCAATGCTGAACTCACGGCTGAAGCTGGACATCGTTTTTAAGAAAGTCTCTCTCTCTGCTGTTTCAGCGTTGCTGAAACACAATTGGGACTGAGTCGATGTGAGCTTTTTTTCTTCTTCTAAATCTGTGTGATGTGTGCGCTCGCAGTGTTTCTAATTATTATAATTAAAGCTGGGTGTATTGGGTCGTAAAACAACAGGCTGTCTGTGAACGTGTACCGCGGGTGTTAGATTTCTCTCTCTCTCTCTCTCTCTCTCTCTCTCCACACACACACACACACACACACAGATATATATATATATATATATATATATATTTATATATATATGCAACAGCAGCCACAACAATGGCAAACACAGCGATAGCTCTCTCAACACCGATTTTTCAGAAGTAGCCTTCGGAAAGTCGTTCAAATGATTACATAGACTTGATGGTTTTCAGCTGGCAATCACATCCATTTTTCGGAGTGAAGGTTTGTTCGCCGCTTCTTGTTTTGCCTGATTTTTTGGTCACTGAAGGAACGTGGCAGAGTGATTAAAACTCTTATTTGCCAGTACAGTGTCCGTGAGGGTGTGGGTTCGAATCCCGCTCTCGTCCTTTCTCCCAAGTTTGACTGGAAAATCAAACTGAGCGTCAAGTCTTTCGGATGAGACGCAAAGCCGATCGAGGTCCCGCGCGCAGCACGCACCTGGCGCACTGAAAAAATAACCCATGGCAGTGAAGTGTTGCCTTCTGGCACAATTCCATAGAAGTTCACTCTGATAGGTTCGCGAATAGATATATAACTCTCTCTCTCTCTCTCTCTCTCTCTCTCTCTCTCTCTCTTTCTCTCTCTCTCTCTCATAGGTTGGCGAATAGATATATAACTCTCTCTCTCTCTCTCTCTCTCTCTCTCTCTCTCTATATATATATATATATATATCTGACTAGCACGATGGGTTATGCTGCTGTCAGACATCAGCATAGCAGGTGTAGTGTACATGGATTTGCCCAAACGCAGTGTCGCCTCCTTGAGAAAAACAAATATAACAACTGAAACTGCTTGGAACCTGTGATGCAGTAAATGTCATCACTGTTCCTTCAATCTGTATAAGCTAAGCGCAGGAGCAAAAGTTTCACAGCTATACTCGTTCGCTGGATACCGTAAAGGGACTTCTCTTGTCGTTGTTATGGCACTGTAGTGTTCAATTGTTTTTACATGGTCTTTAAAAAGGCATGTAAGTGTGAACGTCGGAGAGAGAGAGCGAGAGAGAGAGACAGAGAGACAGAGAGAGCGAGAGAGAGAGAGAGCGAGAGAGAGAGAGAGAGAGAGAGAGAGAGAGAGAGAGAGAGAGAGAGAGAGAGGTCGGAGGGGGAGGAAGGCCACATGTCCTCCGTGCAGATTTATGACATGGATGTGTGTCCGAGCCGACACTGTTGCTGCCCGACCTTGTGTAAGTTTCCGTTGGGTGACAGTATCCGCCATCACCACCATCCCCGCACCCGTCACTCAAGCGGTCCCCACCCGTCCCGGCCGTCCTTAACGGCGGGTTCTGACTGTCACAGGGGTAACGAGCACGTCACTGAAGCAAAAATAGATCAGCCCTAACCCTTTCCTTCCACATGAAAAAAAAAGAAAAAAAAAAGATGACTGCTAGACGTTGAAATCCAGAGGAGAACGGTAACAGTTTTGGTTTTTACGGTTGTTGACCGTGTGTCCGGTGCCCAGATAGGTCAGTTGCTTTGAGCGCCGAACTCACATTCAGAAGGTTGTGAATTTGAATCCTGGAGCCAGCTGCATTGCTTGGAGGGAAGAGCCTACTATGTTCGTAACTCGCTACTAACTGTGTGTAGTATGGAACTGACCAATGGCGTAGTTCGGTCAACGTAGGCATTTAGTCACGTGTAACTGTCAAAAAGTTAGAACCAAGCAATGCAGCTAGGTCCTGGGAACGAAATTTAGAAGAAGAAAAACAAACAAAACAAAAAAACCCCGAATCTTGCCACCCACCTCCCCAATGGTGACGTGAGTACAGCGCTGGCTACCACCCACACACCCCACACCCCCTCTCTCCTCTCCCCTCTCCTGCCCTGTGTGGGTAGTCCCCGTTGGCCACATGATGTGAAGTGGATGTGAACATCAACCCGAATGGCATGTTGTCTGACCGGAGATCCTGCTTTGCGTTTCATCACTTTTATCAGTTTTGAAAATTCCGGTGTCCTGTAGCGCGCTTTGTCATTTTCGCGGACATTGTGATAATCGGGTGTGCTGACTGCAAAAGAGACAGAGAGGGGGAAGGGGGTGTGGGGGTGGGCTCACAGTTGAGTTTAACGAATGATTGGCGAGCGCCCTTCAGGTCCAGCTGTTAAGGGCCAGGTGACGTGCGTTCTGCTGGTGCCGGTGCAGTGTCCGGTCCGGTCCGTGTGCCCGTGCTCATGGGATGGGTCATCACTTGTCGGTCAAACCACCTGATGGGGGAACTTGTCGCTGAACGAGAAGGCGAGTACTTGGAACGGTTAGTGGAAACAGGTTTCCGGTCCTCAAGTACGTCATCACGCCATCGACAAGCACACTGAACTATACACGCATGAGTGCATCTCACACGCCAAGGCGGTTGTGTAGAATCGGGGTGCCGTGCCGGTACAAACCGAGGGCAACCAACTCCTCGGCTTCAGAAGTCGGGAAAGGAACTACAGTGGGTTGGTAGTAGGGTGGCATGTTTGTCGGTGGTGGTGGAGGTGGTGGTGGTGGTTGGCTCGTTTCGGGTTACCCTGAGCTCACCCCCAGGGTGACAGGGGGCTGACGGGTGGTGATATAGTGCAGTGCCTGCACCTCGCTCACAAAGGGGTGGATGGGATGTAATCAAGGGTGGGAAGGGATGAGGGGTAGATTGGGGTTGGGGTGGCGTTGGGTGGGATGTAGAAAGGGTGTGTGCATGATTGGGGGCTGGGGGGTGGGTGGGTTGGGATGGCAGCCGACATTGGGATAAGGCTGGGTAATGGTTTGGTTAGAGGGGCGGGGGGGCGGGGGTTGGGGCATGGGGGGTGTCCTTATTACCATCGTCGTCGTTTCTTAGCCGAAATGTCTTACTTTTTTGAATGAT
>NC_134879.1:53651038-53658538 GCF_041734735.1 Babylonia areolata | reverse complement strand
GTTGGGGTGGAGGTGTTTTGGACATGTGGGAGGGGTGGTGTGTAGCGGTGGGTGGGGGAAGATGGGGGTGTATATGCAAGGGAAAGGATAAAGGAAAGGGAATAAAATGTGTTGTTGTTGTTGTTGTTGTTGTTTAAATCGTCGTTACAACATCTCATTTTAAGCGTTCGTCAACATTTGAGTTAAATAATTATCTTTGCTCGCAGTCATTAATCATGTTTATATTTTTTTTTTTTCTTTTTTTTTTACCTTTGGGAAATTGGGAAAAATAACTAAGACGTTAGTGCATGAACGCTGTGTGCGGAGTGTCCTCTAGCTGAGAAATAATTTTACTGATTTATTAATTTTGTTCTTTTCCTCCCTGTTACGTGTTTGCCTACTCATCCCAGATGACAAGAAAAGACGAGGTTAGAAAAAAAAATGCATCAACGTGTATCAGCTCGTAGTTAATCAGTGATAATCGTAACAACGACAGCAGCACCACCGCCACCATGGCAATCATCATCTTTCATCAAGGCTTTGAGGAGAGCAACGTTTTGCAGGGAGAGACGTGCACACACCGATCACCATCTTTCATCAAGGCTTTGAGGAGAGCAACGTTTTGCAGGGAGAGACGTGCACACACCGATCACCATCTTTCAGCAAGCCTTTGAGGAGAGCAACGTTTTGCAGGGAGAGACGTGCACACACCGATCACCATCTTTCACCAAGGCTTTGAGGAGAGCAACGTTTTGCAGGGAGAGACGTGCACACACCGATCACCATCTTTCACCAAGGCTTTGAGGAGAGCAACGTTTTGCAGGGAGAGACAGACCTGCACACACCGATCACCATCTTTCACCAAGCCTTTGAGGAGAGCAACGTTTTGCAGGGAGAGACGTGCACACACCGATCACCATCTTTCACCAAGGCTTTGAGGAGAGCAACGTTTTGCAGGGAGAGACGTGCACACACCGATCACCATCTTTCACCCAGCTTTTGAGGAGAGCAACGTTTTGCAGGGAGAGACGTGCACACACCGATATCATCTTTCACCAAGGCTTTGAGGAGAGCAACGTTTTGCAGGGAGAGACTTGGAGACACCAATCACCATCTTTCACTCAACCTTTGAGGAGAGCAACGTTTTGCAGGGAGAGACGTGCACACACCAATCACCATCTTTCACCCAGCCTTTGAGGAGAGCAACGTTTTGCAGGGAGAGACGTGCACACACCGATCACCATCTTTCACCCAGCCTTTGAGGAGAGCAACGTTTTGCAGGGAGAGACGTGCACACACCGATCACCATCTTTCACCAAGGCTTTGAGGAGAGCAACGTTTTGCAGGGAGAGACCTGCACACACCGATATCATCTTTCAACAAAGCTTTGAGGAGAGCAACGTTTTGCAGGGAGAGACGTGCACACACCGATCATCTTGCCGTCAGATTCCTGCATGGGAGCCAAATCGATGAGGGGTTAGCGATGTGTGTGTGCACGTGAGCGCGCAGGCACTCCGAACTAATGTGTCTTCCGGGGTGTCCGGACCGCTGCCCAAATGTGTCTCCACCAAAGGGCATTTGGGTCGCGTTTCTATCACCCAGAGAAATCACAAATGCAAGAGGTTGAACTGACATGGCCATTCACTGAGGTCAAGTGGGACGGAGAAAGGGAAATGATCCTTCACAGAACTGTTTATAGGAGAAAGAAAACTGGCCGAGACATCAAGCTCACGAAGTTGTGCCCTGGAATAAATGTGTAAAAATTTTTGCATGTGTATTACACAGCGAATATGCAACGTTGAACAACACTGACATGTTTGTGTGCATCCTTGATTGTGAGTGAAATGAAAAAAGAGTGTTGCAATTTAGGAGAGAACAGCTCAAAGGCCTGACATTAATTCACCCCCACCTCCCTTTTGTTGTCCATTCTCTCCTGCTCGTCGTCAGCATGCTGAAGCCAGGTTCAGGGAACTCCCACTGTCATTGTTAGGATGGGTTCTTTTTGTCTCCCTTTCGCTCTTTAAAAAAAAAAAAAAAAAAAAAAAAAATATATATATATATATATATATATATATATATATATATATATATACTGTTTTGAATACAAGCCTCTGTGTTTCACACGTAAAGACAGACAAGTGTGCGCGCACACGTGCGTTGTTTTGCACAAATGTATTCGCACTTCGATTTTGAAGATTTCCGTTTTGTGTTTCGCTGTCGGTCTGCTTGTCTGTCTGTGTATATTTGTCTATGTCCGTTGTTCGCTTGTTGATTTTTTTTCCTACCTCTTCCTCTTTCGACTTTGTTTGTGGCCCCCTTCACTGTTGCTCAGAGGAGAGTGGATAGAATCTGTGTAACGTAGTCAGGGTGAGGGCAGGAATATTTGCTATGGAAGACCCAAACCGAAGTGTCGCATCACGGTCTGAAGAGGATCGCCTGACATTGATAAGATCCATAATTGGCTCTATCACATCTTCACGTTGACAGTGTTTAGAGTATATTATTTCCTGGTGAAACTGTTATTTTAGACTGTGGTATTTTCTTCTTTTTTCTTCTGCGGAAGCATAATCAAGATCAGAGGGTCGCATGTAAGATATATTGGCAGTTATTTGCGTTCAGTTGTGGGTGTGCAAAGGAGATCTAACATAGGGCAGAGTGACAGACTGGAAGTTCGGATTTTGACCGAACAAGTTGTCTGTAGTCAGCACGTCTGGGCAGCAGGGGTCGTAGCTCTTGTGGATATCATTTACACGAAAGCCTCTGACTGACTTTCTGTCATCTGTCTGTCTGTCTCTCTTCTCGCTATTTACCTCCCTTTCTCTCAATCAAACAATTATTTCATCGTTTATTTACTCCTTTGTTTAAAAACAAAACAACACCATTTTTTCATGGGGATATGCGAGAATCATAAGAGGACAAAGTCTTTATATTTCAGTTAAATAGTTTGCAAAACTGAGTTATGAAGATTTAAATGAAAGTGTGGGTAATTTTTCACCCACGAGGTACGGCGAAGGATTGATCATTTCCAGTTCTGATCAGATTGATTTTATTACTACTACAGCTGTATTACTCGTCTCTGCCTCTTAATGCTGTAAAGAAAAATGTTTCACATGGAGAGATCGGCATATACAGAACGTCTTGCAATATGGTTCCTTCTCCAGAGCCAGATTGGCGAGATGTTGGCGATGTTTCTGAACAGGAGCGTGCGCTCGCACTCCAAATCAATGTGTGCCTTCCGAGGTGTCTGGCCTGTTGCCGAAATGCGTTTCCACCAAAAGGCATTTGGGTCACGTTTCTATCACCCTGAGAAATCACAAATGCAAGAGGTTGATCTGACATGACCATTGATCGAAGTCAAGTCAAAGCTGTTTACTGGAGGAAGAAAACTGGCTGGAAATAGAGATGTGGCCCCAGATCAGTGTGAAATATTCTTCCATGCATATTAAACTGCGACAGTGTGACCTTGAATGACACTGATGTGTGGTACACATCCACAATTGCTTGGAAGAAAAGAAAAGCGTGGTAATTAGAGGTGGGCAGGGTGTGTGGAGGTCGAAGGGAACAATTTACAGATCTGATGTTTATCCCCCCCCCCCTTCCCATTTTTCCTCCTCGTCACCTCCTTCCCAAAGTGTTGATTAATGGTAATTAAGGGTTACGAAACTCCCTCCATGATTGTTCGATGGACCTTCTCTGTCCGTGGTTCTCTGATTCTCTCCGTACAGCTTTGAAAACGAGCCTGTGCTGTTGACACCTTCCGATGCCTGTGCATTCGTTCACGGAAGTGTTTGCCGGTCGTATCGATTTTGAGCCTTCCAGTCTGTGTTCGTGTGTCGGTCTGTTTGTCTGTCTGTGTATATTTTGTCTGTCTGTCTGTCCGCTTGGCGTGCATGACGTCCCCAGCCCGACGTTTTGTTCGTTTTCTCATGTGCCCTTACTTCTTCCACTTTACACATCGTTTCTGGTCCCTTCGCTGTTGCTCAGATGGGAGTGGATAGTATCTGTGTAATATAGACAATGTGAGGGCAGGAATGTCTGGTATGGAATACCCTAACTGCGAAGTGGCATGACGATCTGAAGAGTATCACCTAGCACTGATAAGAACTTTAACTGGCACTATCGCATCGTCAAACTGGCAGTGTTGAATATATTTTCTTTTCTGGAGAAGTTGTAACCCCAGGCTACGACCCTTTCATCTGTTTAGTTCTTTAGATATCTGACACGAGCACATACACGAGGTTAGAACATACTGCATCAAATAATTACAATCCATGGGCTGGTACTCGCGTTCAAGCCGAAGATGTGGAACAAGAGGTAAGTATGGGCAGAGCGGCACTTGGAAGTCTTCAGCCTGGTTGATTCTGTTGCTTGTCGACGATGTTGTGCTGGTGTCCACTAACTACCTCATCTGGGTTCCGGAATCATAACAGCGAGTAACAACGAGCTTCCGATTCTGTCGGACTGATTGTAAATTTACATGAAGAATTATGGGTGTTTTTTTTTTTTTTTTTTTTTTCTTTTATGAATAGAAGAGAGCAAACATGGCTTTGTAAAAAAACAAAATATTGAAGTTGTCTTCTCCTTCTTCTCCCTCAGCTCTGTGAAGAATCGCTGGGGTGCCGCACTGAAGAACTTCTTCCAGGTCTGTGGGTTGTGTGTCAAAGTCTGGGTCTCTGCAAATGGTTTTCCCGTCCATTCTGCAATGTTCTCAATGCACTGGGTCTTTTTTTTCAGTCTTCCCCTGCGTCTTCCCCCCTCAACAGTTCCCCAGAGGGCTAACCGTGTTAGCACGGCTGTTAGACCTTGTTACGGGGCCATACCAGCGTAACTTGTTTTAAAATCATTCAATTTAATCATCTTTTTTTTTTACTGATGCAAACAGATGTTGGTAAGGTCCAACGTGCTGCTTGGTATCTGGCGCCATTGTTCACTGGTGATGTGATCAGTGTTTCTGATGTGTATCATCATGCCACAGCACCCCATTTCCGTGGCTTGAATTCTCCTTTCCAAATCTGCAATGAGGGTCCACGTCTGGCAGGTATAGGCCTGCAGAAGATGAAATATACCAGTGTACGTAGGAGTCTGATCTCGTGTATCATGGAAATGTTGCTGTCCTTTACCCCCGAAAACGAAGTATGGTTGCCTACATGGCGGGGTAAAAACGATCATACACGTTAAAGCCCACTCGTGTACATGCGAGTGAACTTTGGAGTTGCAGCCCACAAACGCAGAAGAAGAAGAAGAAGCTGTCCTTCAACTTAGGTTTCAGTCTGGGCAGTGCTGGTGTTGTGTTTGCTGCCCATGGGGGGATTTCTGATGTGGATCCTTCACTGCTGATGATGGAACCCAGGTAGGTGAACTGTTGAATAGTTTCCTGGCTTCTGTCCCTGACAGTCATATCAGCAGTGAAGGTGGTGTTGTGGCTGAGCATCAACGTGGTCTTTTCGGCGCTTATTTCCATGCCATGTCTTGTCGATGTTTCATCCAGCTCTTTCCACAAACCGTGTAACACTGACATTGTGAACAGCTGCAAATCTCTAGGCTTTACTCTGTCAACCAGACTGCCTCTTCAAATAACACCACGGAGTATGAGTCCGCAAGCAGGGTGAAGGGATGGAGATAATCAAAACTTTGAGTAGTCGTGGTATTATTCATTCGGATGAGACGATAAACCGAGGTCCCGTGTGCAGCATGTACTTAGCGCACGTAAAAGAACCCACGGCAACAAAAAGGTTGCTCCTGGCAAAATTCTGTAGAAAAATCCACTTGGATAGGAAAAACAAATAAAACTGCACACGGGGAAAAAAAAAGAAAAAAAAGGAGTGGCGCTGTAGTGTAGCGACGCGCTCTCCCTGGGGAGAGCAGCCCGAATTTCACACAGAGAAATCTGTTGTGATAAAAAGAGATACAAATACAAATTATGGATATGTCCATTTTCTTTAAATCGCTCGATGTACAAATTTAACCCATGTAGTTATGGTCACTTGAGGTTTGGGGTCTAAGTCGTACTAAAGTCATAGTAAACATCTTTTTGTCTGTGAACATTACATGCGGGTCAGTGGGTTTATTGGAATCTCTGTCCTTTTGCATGGATACATTTGAACACGCCTCAGTTTTCAACCGGTTGTTTCACTCTCTGGGGGCAAACAGCAACAAAGAAAGAAAGCAAAGAACCACGACATAGGGACTGAAGAAGGGAACGGAGAGAGAGAGAGAGAGAGAGAGAGAGAGAGAGGGAGAGAGAGAGAAGGTGAACGATAGGTGGAAGGGGGGGGGGACTCCAGGAGGAGGGGAGGGCATGATGAGGGGGAGAGATGGGGGAGGGGGGGGGAGGGGGTTGTCACATTCCCGATTTAGCGCACAGTAACGACTTTCGCTATTTTCCAAACTGCACACGTTGCGATTTCAACAGGCCCCCGAGTCTTCAAAACAAACAAAAGCGCGTAGGTGTTGTTCGGCGAGCATACCTTTCTCCCCCCATCCAGTGTGCCAGTGGGATCGCTGGAAATTCAAGCGGACTTATCGCTTTGTGGCTGTCTGCCTGGTGGCATCAGGCCCCTCTGTTTGTGTGGCTGAAGCCGCTTTGCCAGACTGATTTACAAATGGAGTTAAATTCGCCCACCTAATGTTAACCCGGGGCAAACATCGCAGGGTGTAAATTGGAAAACGAAACTGGGCGAGCTGGTTGGGCAGACTGGGACAGCGTAAATCCCCCGACGTTCTCGTCGCGGTGCTAAAAACCCATTAAATCGTGGACTTGATTTTTTTTGGGGGGGGGAGGGGGGGTGGGGGATTGGAGAGGGGGTGGAGCTGGGTGTGGGGGCTTTTCTCTCCTTCCACTCCTCCCCCCGCCCTCCCTTGGACCAGGAGGTGTTTGGAAGAGAGGTGTGTGTGTGTGTGGAGGGGGACTAAAGGCTTGGTGGTGGATGGGATGTGTGTGTGTGTGTGTGTGTGTGTGTGTGTGTGTGTGTGTGTGTGTGTGTGTGTGTGTGTGTGTGTGTGTGTGTCCGCGCGTGTGTGCGTGCGTGTGTGTGTGTGTGTGTGTGTGTGTGTGTGTGTGTGGAGAAATGGTAAAATTCTTGTTTGTGAAGAATTCAATGTGTGTGTGTGTGTGTGTGTGTGTGTGTGTGTGTGTGTGGAGAAATGGTAAAGTTCTTGTTTGTGAAGAATTCAATGTGTGTGTGTGTGTGTGTGTGTGTGTGTGTGTGTGTGTGTGATGTGTGTGTTGTGTGTGTGAGAAATGGTAAAGATTCTTGTTTGTGAAGAATCAATGAGTGTGTGTGTGATGTGTGTGTGTAGTTGTGTGTGTGTGGAGGGGGACTAACGGCGTGGTAGGTGGTGGTGTTGTGTGGGTGTGATGTGTGAGGTTGTGTTGTGTGTGTGTGTGTAGTGTGTGGTGAATGGGAAGTTTTGTTTGTTGATAGAAATGTAAAGTGTCGTGAGTGTGTGAGAGTGCAGTGTGTAGGGTGTGTGTGTGTGTGTGTGTGTGTGTGTGTGTGTGTTGGTTGGTCGTTGTCAGAT
>NC_134879.1:53636038-53638538 GCF_041734735.1 Babylonia areolata | reverse complement strand
TTGTGGGGGGGTGAAAGGAACGCGTTCTTTTTTCATTTCTTTCATTTTTGCTTTGTTTCTTTGTGACTGATTCTTTTATTTGTTTTCTTTTTTTTCTCTCTTTATTTTTTATTTATTTATTTATGTATTTATTTATTTATTGCTATAGACCTGGGTTATGTATTTACTTGTTAATGACCGAATCACTGTTGTTTGGAACGGGATTTTTTCACGACGCCACAAACACACACCGCTTCTTCTTCTTCTTCTTCTGCGTTCACTCGTATGCACACGAGTGGGCTTTTACGTGTATGACCGTTTTTACCCCGCCATGTAGGCAGCCATACTCCGTTTTCGGGGGCGTGCATGCTGGGTATGTTCTTGTTTCCATAACCCACCGAACGCTGACATGGATTACAGGATCTTTAACGTGCGTATTTGATCTTCTGCTTGCATATACACACGAAGGGGGTTCAGGCACTAGCAGGTCTGCACATTTGTTGACCTGGGAGATCGTAAAAATCTCCACTCTTTACCCACCAGGCGCCGTCACCGAGATTCGAACCCGGGACCCTCAGATTGACAGTCCAACGCTTTAACCACTCGGCTATTGCGCCCGTCGTTTCTCCCTCTAATCTGATAAACACACTGCTTCAAATTTGAACTTTCGAAACGTTTAGCTTAGTGTTTCTTTTTTCAGTAGTGATTGGTTAACCTGGTTAACGTAAATAAATGAATAAACAAACAGCATGTTTGGTTGGGTTTTTTTCATGAAATATTTTCTATACTGAGCATTATTGTAAGGGAACGGTGGATGGCATACGGTTTTTACAACCGATCACGTGGCATTTGTAATGACATTAGCTATCTTTTCTACTACCAGTGGTGTGTGTGTGTGTGTGTGTGTGTGTGTGTGTGTGTGTGTGTGTGTGTGTGTGTGTGTGCGTGCGTGTGTGTGTGTGTGTGTGTGTGTGTGTGTGTGTGTGTGTGTGTGCGTGTGTGCGTGCGTGTGTGTGTGTGTGTGTGTGTGTGTGCATATTGTTTGTCTGTTTGTTAATCATACTTCTTTTCTGACAGGCGCCTGTGGTGCTGCTTCGTGAGGAATAAAGGTGGATTTGCAACACACGAACGCACATGAGATGGGCGGGAATACATACAGGCGCTGTAAAAAAAAAAAACAACAACAAAAAACCCCACAAAAAAACAACAAAAAACAACAAGATACACATGACACCCAGATCTGCTTCCTCAGTATGTGGAACAAGCTCCCTGACAACCTCCGTCATTCTGATTCCCTCGCATCTTTTAAATCTCGTCTCAAAACTCACCTTTTCCCTCAGCAATAAGTTCAGTTGTGGCAGGTCCACTTCCTTTGCGTTAGCTGTGCTTGACTATGTGTGTATACATATGTATGTGTACCTAACTACATGCATGTATATGAATGTGTATAGTGTGTGCGTGTGTTTATGTAAGTTTGTGCCTGCCTATGTGTGCGTATGTGTTAGGGTAGCTGTTAGATACACACGTATGCTAAAATGTATTATGCAGTGTGTGTGTGTGTGTGTGTGTGTGTGTGTGTGTGTGTGTGTGTGTGTGTGTATGTAACACTGATGTAATGTTATATGTTAACAAAAGCGTTTTTGTAAAGCACCTGGAGCAGATGTTTGGATAGTGTGCTATATAAGTATCCATTATTATTATTATTATTATTATTATTATGTAGTGAATCATCGGGGTGAAGTGTTCGTAGCTTTTCCCAAGCTCCCCCAAATCAGCCAGTGTCTAGCGATGTATAATCGTCATTTGAAGGAATGAATGATGTGGCCGGTAGCCGATGTGCTAAAACTGCAAAAGCTTTTATAGAGCCTGTGTGACGGGGTTGTGAATGAAAGAGCGGTCTTTCATACAACAGGTGCTTAGGTGTTGGGGCAGAACACAGGCTGTCATCAGTGTACTGTAGGAGATTTTAACGGAACTGACATTTTTTTTAAAGCACAGTTGAGAAGGTCGTGGCGTCCTTGAGTCTATGACACACCGAGACTGAGAACACAGATACATGCTGATGGATTGGTGGTTGAATGGATGGATGAACGAACAGACAGACAGACAGACAGACGGATGGGCAATGTCTGGGCAGTGCTCCAGTTTTCACCCAGAAACTTCCATGGTGGAACTGGGAAGACGTTTTAATGGGGAGTGTAAGAACAGACTTTTGTGGTGGCAGGGTTGGGAAAGAAAAAAAAAAAAAAAATCTAATGGGGGCACAAATTGTTTTTGACGGGGGTGGTGGTGAATTGCCGGGTATCTCGACCGACAGTTAAAGCGGGTAGAGCCACCGCCACACGGAATAACCAGGTCTGAGGTGGTGGAGGCGGGGAACCTCGGAGGGAGTGGGGGGGGGGGGGGGGGGGGGGGGGGGGGGGGGGGGAAGGCGGCAGTGATCCTCCCCGTGGTAATGTTAGCCCGACACTCCACACCAAGAAGGACGGTGTTTGCGGAAGGCAGAGGTTTCGGGGGGTGG
>NC_134879.1:53623538-53626038 GCF_041734735.1 Babylonia areolata | reverse complement strand
TGTCTGTCTGTCTGTCTGTCTGTCTGTCTGTCTTTCTTTCTTTCTTTCTTTCTGTCTGTCTTTCTTTTGTCTTTCTGTCTGTCTGTCTTTCTTTTGTCTTTCTGTCTGTCTGTCTTTCTTTTGTCTTTCTTTCTTTCTTTCTGTCTGTCTGTCTGTCTTTCTTTCTTTCTTTCTGTCTGTCTGTCTTTCTTTTGTCTTTCTTTCTTTCTTTCTGTCTGTCTGTCTGTCTGTCTTTCTTTCTTTCTTTCTTTCTTTCTTTCTGTCTGTCTGTCTTTCTTTTGTCTTTCTTTCTTTCTTTCTGTCTGTCTTTCTTTCTTTCTTTCTGTCTGTCTGTCTTTCTTTTGTCTTTCTTTCTTTCTGTCTGTCTGTCTGTCTGTCTGTCTGTCTTTCTTTCTTTCTTTCTTTCTTTCTGTCTGTCTGTCTGTCTGTCTTTCTTTCTTTCTTTCTGTCTGTCTGTCTGTCTGTCTGTCTGTCTTTCTTTCTTTCTTTCTTTCTTTCTGTCTGTCTGTCTGTCTGTCTGTCTTTCTTTCTTTCTTTCTGTCTGTCTTTCTTTTGTCTTTCTGTCTGTCTGTCTTTCTTTTGTCTTTCTGTCTGTCTGTCTTTCTTTTGTCTTTCTGTCTGTCTTTCTTTTGTCTTTCTTTCTTTCTTTCTGTCTTTCTTTTGTCTTTCTTTCTTTCTTTCTTTCTTTCTTTCTTTCTGTCTTTCTTTTGTCTTTCTTTCTTTCTTTCTTTCTTTCTGTCTGTCTTTCTTTTGTCTTTCTTTCTTTCTTTCTTTCTGTCTTTCTTTTGTCTTTCTTTCTTTCTGTCTTTCTTTCTTTCTTTCTTTCTTTCTCTCTGTCTGTCTTTCTTTTGTCTTTCTTTCTTTCTTTCTCTCTGTCTGTCTTTCTTTCTTTCTTTCTTTCTTTCTCTCTGTCTGTCTTTCTTTTGTCTTTCTTTCTTTCTTTCTCTCTGTCTGTCTTTCTTTCTTTCTTTCTTTCTCTCTGTCTGTCTTTCTTTTGTCTTTCTTTCTTTCTTTCTGTCTGTCTGTCTTTCTTTCTTTCTTTCTTTCTTTCTGTCTGTCTGTCTTTCTTTTGTCTTTCTTTCTTTCTTTCTGTCTGTCTGTCTTTCTTTTGTCTTTCTTTCTTTCTTTCTGTCTGTCTTTCTTTTGTCTTTCTTTCTTTCTTTCTTTCTTTCTGTCTGTCTGTCTTTCTTTTGTCTTTCTTTCTTTCTTTCTGTCTGTCTGTCTTTCTTTTGTCTTTCTTTCTTTCTTTCTTTCTGTCTGTCTGTCTTTCTTTTGTCTTTCTTTCTTTCTTTCTGTCTGTCTTTCTTTTGTCTTTCTTTCTTTCTTTCTGTCTGTCTTTCTTTTGTCTTTCTTTCTTTCTTTCTTTCTTTCTTTCTGTCTGTCTTTCTTTTGTCTTTCTTTCTTTCTTTCTGTCTGTCTGTCTTTCTTTTGTCTTTCTTTCTTTCTTTCTTTCTGTCTGTCTGTCTTTCTTTTGTCTTTCTTTCTTTCTTTCTTTCTTTCTTTCTGTCTGTCTGTCTTTCTTTTGTCTTTCTTTCTTTCTTTCTGTCTGTCTTTCTTTCTTTCTTTCTCTCTGTCTGTCTTTCTTTTGTCTTTCTTTCTTTCTTTCTGTCTGTCTTTCTTTTGTCTTTCTTTCTTTCTTTCTTTCTTTCTTTCTCTCTGTCTGTCTTTCTTTTGTCTTTCTTTCTTTCTTTCTCTCTGTCTGTCTTTCTTTCTTTCTTTCTTTCTTTCTTTCTCTCTGTCTATCTTTCTTTTGTCTTTCTTTCTTTCTTTCTTTCTCTCTGTCTGTCTTTCTTTCTTTCTTTCTCTCTGTCTGTCTTTCTTTTGTCTTTCTTTCTTTCTTTCTGTCTGTCTGTCTTTCTTTTGTCTTTCTTTCTCTCTGTCTGTCTTTCTTTTGTCTTTCTGTCTGTCTGTCTTTCTTTTGTCTTTCTTTCTTTCTTTCTGTCTGTCTGTCTTTCTTTTGTCTTTCTTTCTTTCTTTCTCTCTGTCTGTCTTTCTTTTGTCTTTCTTTCTTTCTTTCTGTCTGTCTGTCTTTCTTTTGTCTTTCTTTCTTTCTTTCTCTCTGTCTGTCTTTCTTTTGTCTTTCTTTCTTTCTTTCTTTCTGTCTGTCTTTCTTTTGTCTTTCTTTCTTTCTTTCTGTCTGTCTTTCTTTTGTCTTTCTTTCTTTCTTTCTTTCTTTCTGTCTGTCTGTCTGTCTTTCTTTTGTCTTTCTTTCTTTCTGTCTGTCTTTCTTTTGTCTTTCTTTCTTTCTTTCTGTCTGTCTGTCTTTCTTTTGTCTTTCTTTCTGTCTCTCTGTCTGTCTTTCTTTCTTTCTCTCTGTCTGTCTTTCTTTTGTCTTTCTTTCTTTCTTTCTGTCTGTCTGTCTTTCTTTTGTCTTTCTTTCTTTCTTTCTTTCTCTCTGTCTGTCTTTCTTTTGTCTTTCTTTCTTTCTTTCTCTCTGTCTGTCTTTCTTTCTTTCTCTCTGTCTGTCTTTCTTTTGTCTTTCTTTCTTTCTTTCTTTCTC
>NC_134879.1:53618538-53621038 GCF_041734735.1 Babylonia areolata | reverse complement strand
CTCTGTTTGAAAAGTGCATATCACAAGTGAGTCTTGAAGTCCTTGTCTCTCTCGTTCTCTTCTGTTTTTGTTTTTTTTTTACCGACAACATTTTTTGTGTGCTGCTGCCCAGGTAAATGATTATAAGAGATTCTTTGTAATTTCTGGTTTCTTTTTGTATTTGTTTGTTTTTTAGTTGTTGGGGTTTTTTTTTTCTGTGTTGTACCTTTCACAACTGACCTGGTTTGTGTCGTGGAGTGGAAACATTAAGTGTGGAGTGATCAACTTTCACTGCTCGTTTCTGTTTTGTTTTGTTGTTGTTTTGTTTTGTTGTTGTTGTTGTTGTTGTTGTTTTTTCCTGGATATTCTAAAGTTGACCTGAATTCTACGTGGACAAAGTGAGACGTCGGTGAATTGGTCTTTATGTTTACGTTCGTTTGATTGACCTTCTAAACATTAGTTTGGATTTCCTTCAGCTGCTTTCACGAACCTGACTGGTGTTCAGTCCTCAGTGAAAGAACCCACAATTATGCGGTCGACTGGGCAATAACCAACATGCTTTGGTTTGATTTGATTTGATTTGATCTGGTTTAGCTCTTCGCGTTCAGCGCAGCTGACTAGCGTGTTTTCATTTCATTGATGACTTGATGCTTGTTGGTTGACGACGCTGCAAACATTTGTTTCGGATGCTGAACGCAACGGTGACAACTTCGCCATTGAATGGATACACACGCTCCCCTTTCCCATCTTGTCTCCATCCACTGTCCCCATCCAACCCCCATCCCACACTCCCTCCCTCCCTCCCCCCCAGTCCCCCCCGCACCCTCCACTCCGTCCACTCCCCCCCCCCCACCCCTCCACCCCCCAGTGCCACCGTTTCGTCCTGTTCTTTTTCCCTTTATCATTCCTGGTGCCAGCTGCATTGCTTGCTTCTAACTTTTTGATAGTTACACGTGACTAAATGCCTACGTTGACCGAACTACGCCATTGGTCAGTTCCATACTACACACAGTTAGCAGCGGGTTACGACCATACCGGGCTCTTCCGTCCGAGCAATGCACCTGGCTCCTGGAGAAGACGTAGAACCTCTGAAGAGTGTGGTTTGTTCTTTCTTGTTTAGTTCAGTTCGTCTTGTTCTTGGTCTTGTTCTTCTTGTTCTTGTTCTTCTTCTTGTTCTTGGTCTTCTTCTTGTTCTTCTTGTTCTTGGTCTTCTTCTTCTTGTTCTTGGTCTTCTTCTTGTTCTTCTTGTTCTTGGTCTTCTTCTTCTTGTTCTTCAGGTCTTGTTCTTCTTCTTGTTCTTGGTCTTGTTTTTCTTGTTCTTCTTGTTCTTGGTCCTGTTCTTCTTCTTGGTCTTGTTCTTCTTCTTGTTCTTGGTCTTGTTCTTCTTCTTCTTCTTCTCGGTCTTGTTCTTCTTGTTCTTGGTCTTGTTCTTCTTCTTCTTCTTGGTCTTGTTCTTCTTCTTCTTCTTGTTCTTGGTCTTGTTCTTGTTCTTAGTCTTGTTCTTCTTGTTCTTGGTCTTGTTCTTTTTCTTGTTTTTGTTCTTGTTCTTCTTGTTCTTGGTCTTGTTCTTCTTCTTGTTCTTGGTCTTGTTCTTCTTGTTTTTGTTCTTGTTCTTGTTCTTCGTGTTCTTGTTCCTGTTTTTGGTCTTGTTCTTCTTGTTCTTGTTTTGGTTCTTGTTCAGAATCAGAATCAGAATACCTTTATTATCTGGTAGAGAAATCAAGTGTCAAACGACCATCGTGTGTGTGGTGTTCATTCCCTTTTCCTCCCCCCCCCCCCTTGTCCTTCTCACCTCCTCCTTGAAAGAGCTGTATCGAAGATAGAACCCCCCCCCCCCCACCCCCCTTCAACAACTACAACATGAAGTCTGTGATACACACAAATTATAAGCAGAACGGTCAAAGTTGACATACAACATAATATACATAACAAAATAACGGCATTCAACTCAGTCATAGCAACGCAAAGCAAGTCCGATAACTTTCCATCGTCTTTAAACATACACACACATACACGCGCGCACGCACACACCCGCCCGTATGCAGTGCAAGCACCCGTGCACGCTTATCGTATATACACATGATCAACTTAATATAATGGTAAAATCAATATAAACTGATACTGATCTGTCAAACATTCAACCAAATTTTAATCAAACATGGCATGGGAGCATCAACCCACAGGCATTTTAACATCAATTCCAAGTATAAAAAAAAAAAAAAAAAAAAAAAAAACCACACCTCACCCATTAACCACATCATCACTAAGATCAGCATCAATTAAACATCTCAGCTTAAAATCAAATTCAGAAAACGTGTGTGTGTGTGTGTGTGTGTGTGTGTGTGTGTGTGTGTGTGAGTATGTATTGCACTGAATGGTGATCAGCAAGTGTTTAGTGTGCATGGCCCATCAAAACAGAAAGTAGTGAGATGTCATCACCCTTTCCTCACATAGGCTTTCCTATTCACACTGTCCTCTTCTCATCACTTGACAACGGGCCTATGGTCCGAAACGTCGTGTC